>NW_027494785.1:0-287028 GCF_021521415.1 Bidens hawaiensis | reverse complement strand
TTCACTAAAAGACAAAGCAAAACACTGGTTTAACTCGCTACATTGCACTATCAGAATTTGGGATGAGATGCAGGAGGTTTTTCTGAATGAATATTACTCACAGTCAAAGATAAACGAGGCCAAAATAGAAATCCGTCACTTTGCATAGTTATCAGGTGAATTATTTCATGAGACTTTTACCCGATTTAAGAAGATGATCAGAAAATGCCTGCACCATTAGATCGAGTTATGGAAATTGGTAAAGTGTTTTGTGGATGGATTGAGTTATGTGGATAGAAAATATTTAAAGGCCTCATGTAATGGTTAGCTGTTACATCAGCCGGAAGAAGACGATTGAGAGTTTTTGGAACTTATATGTGAAGATTCTAATTCTGAGGCAGCTGCAGAGAGAAGAAGGAAGTAAGTGAACACCATGTCAGTTAAATCTGCCTCTAGTGAATCTGAACGGATATCCAAATCGGAACGAGAATTAGCAGGCTATAGAAGAGAAAAGAAGAAAGAGGTTGTAAGGTTGGGGTTAAATTCCCAGTGTGTGAAGATTGTGGTGAACTTGGGAACAAAACCGAGGATTGCATCGAATTTTATGATGATGAGGAAATTCCCGAGGAGGTTAATTATGCATACGGGGATTCCAAAGGCCAATGGTTTAATTCAAACACTTATCACCCTAGTTTGAGAAATCAACCGAACTTTAGATACGTGAACGTGGCTACCCGATACCCGAACTTTCAGGATCTAACTAGAGCCGAAAGTAGGGGCAATTACCGCCAAGGTTGTTGTCAGCAGGGTTCATATAATCAGAATAGCGGTCGGGGTTATAACAGAAATAGTAATCGGGGTAACAATTCATTCGGGTAGCCAGAATCAGGACCAACAAAAGGGTCCTCGGGTAGTTCGGACGAGTCGGTGCACTCGAAATTGGATGTGTTGCTGAAAATTATGACAGATAATCAGAAAGAAACTCATAAATATTTTGAGTTACGAGATAAATCTTCAGAGGCAATGTCTAAGCAGATTGGTCAGCTCGCAGTAGATATGGCAAAGTTGCAAAAGAGTGTTGGTCAACTCCCTAGTGATTCTACAGTCAACCCGAACCACTACAGCTTGAGTTCGAAGAAACATGTTAACCAAGTTAGTATTTTAAGGAATGAAAAAAAAAGATAATAAAGTGGGGCTTCCACCACCATTGGTTGAGGGGTGTGGGGGTAGAAATTGATGAAACCGCCATCAGTGATGACGATTCGGAATTGGTTAATTTAACTGAACCTAAAAAAGTGAAAATAACAGTTCAAACCGGTTCCGAGAGATGACACCAACAATCCTAAGGACAAAGGGAAGGTGAATACCGTCCCCTATCTCGATGCATTGTTGGCACCATCTAAGGGGAAGATGGCATTCAAACGAGGACCAACAAGAAGAAATGTGGGAAACGTTTAAACATGTCAAAATCAATATCCTCTTTTAGATGTCATAAAACAAATTCCCTCCTATGCAAAGTATCTGAAGGAATTATGCACACAAAAAGGAATCATAAGATTCCCAAACAGATTGATCTTACCTATAATGTGAGTGCAATTATTTCGGGTGCTCTTTCACCAAAGCTACAAGACCCGAGAGAGCCTATTATACCCATTCAAGTGGGTGATTGTAAATAACACGGGCACTCTTAGATCTTGGAGCTAGTATCAGTATCCTCCTAGGAAGTCTATACGATCTGTGTGATTTCGGTCCGCTTTGGGCAGTACCACTACGGTTGTCCTAGCTGATCAGACACCGAAACTTCCTCGAGGGATATTGACAGATGTGATTGTAAAGTTGGAAGACTTTTACTTTCCAGTTAACTTTTTGGTCCTCAATTATGTTTCGGTTGAAAGGACCAAACAGCCCACAGTTATACTCGGGATGTCATTTTTGCTACCGAAAATGTCAACATTAATTGCAGAAGTGGTACAGTCGACATGGCATTTGGTAACCATAAGCTTAGATTGAATGTTTTGACACATGTAAATAATTATTTGGTCGATGTTGAGTGCTTTATGGCTGATGTTATTAACGAGTGTATTCCGTTGCAAGACTCTGTCGTGAACACGGATGGCACAACGGACATGTGTTTTATGTTTGATAGCTTACATGTGGAAACTGACAAGCAGCTGGAGGAGGAAGAAAGGAAGTTGGAAGTTGTAGTTGTGAGAGGGAATCGACCACCGTGGTCGGTTCAGGTGGAATCACTTCTCGAGAAGATTGGCACAGGGTTAAAACCGTCACTGCAGGAAGCACCAAAAGTCGAGCTGAAGGAGCTCCCGAAACATTTAAAATATGTTTTTCTTAGTAAGAATAAAACTTTACCTATTTTTATTGCTTCTAATTTGTCTGCGGAACAGGAAAGTGCTCCACTGGAGGTGTTGATGGCAAAAAAGGAGGTTATCGGGTGGACAATTGTAGACTTAAAAGGGATTAGTTCCTCGATGTCATGCATAAAATCCTCACCGACCCGGAAGTCAAACAGGCACATGCTGCTCAGAGGAGGTTGAAACCTAACATGTGGAGGTAGTGAAGAAGGAGGTGCTGAATTGGCTAGATGATGGTATTATTTTTGCCATTTCTGACAGCACGTGGGTGAGCCCGACTCAGACAACACGTCAAGGATGACTCAGGTAATGAGGAAGCTACCCGGCCGGTCACCTGGTGGCGTATTTGCATTGACTATAAAAACTGAACGCAACCATATCGAAAGATCACTTCCCGGTTCCGTTTATCGATCCGATTGTCAAGAAGCTATCATTTCAGAAATTTTATTGCTTTTTAGATGGTTATTCAAGTTATAACAAGATAGCTATTCATCATGAAGATCAATAAAAAGACCATGTTTACTTGCCTGTATGAAACGTTTGCATTTAGGCGAATGCAATTCGGGCTATATAACGTCCCCGCCACTTTTCAAAGGTGTATGATGAATATCTTTTTGGATATGGTGGGGGAGTCTTTGGAAATCTTCATGGATGATTTCTCGATTTCGGCACATCTTTTAAATCATGTTTAAATCAACTCGAAAGAGTATTAAAAAGATGTGTTGAAACAAACTTGTTTCTTAGTTGGGAGAAGAGCCATTTTATGTCCCAAAAGGGGATTATTTTGGGCCATGTTGTGTCGATTCGTGCAATAGATGTGGACCATGCTAAGGTTCAAGTTATTTCATTTCTACCTCATCCCACGAATGTCAAGGGCATTAGATCATTTTTTGGGCATGCCGAGTTATATAGACGATTGATTAAGGGTTTTAGTGATATCACCAAACCCTTATGTAATTTATTGTTAAATGGTGCCCCATTTTATTTTAATGACGAATGTGATAAGGTATTTGACATTTTGAAACATAAATTAGTTGAAGCCCCAATCTTGCAATCACCCAAATGGAATTTACCTTTCGAATAATATGTCATGCGAGTGATTATGCGGTGGGTCTGTTTTGGGTCAACGAGTTGAAAAGAAACCCGTTGCAATATACTATGCGAGTAAAATCCTCTCGGATGCTCAATTAAATTATACCACAATCGAGAAGGAGTTACTAGCGGTATTATATGTCCTAGATAAATTCCGGTCTTATATTTAGGGTGGTAAAGTTATTATTTATTATGACATTTGCTGTCAGGTACCTCATGGATAAGAAGGACGCAAAAACCGCGAATGATTAGATGGGTTTGGTTACTTCTGGAGGTTGATCTAGAGATTCGGGACAAGAAACATAGTGAAACTGTTGTTGCATACCACTTGTCCCGAATCATGGTGGAAAAGGGAGACAACGGTGGCCCCATTAACGAGTCATGTCCAAACGAACAGATTTTGGCTGTCTCTCAAAATCATTGGTTTGAACATATAGTTAATTTTACAGTTTCAGGTGACATACCGAAGTATTGGCCAAGGAGGAAGAAGAAGCATTGGATGTCACAAGCTAAACAATATATTTGGGATGACCCTAATTTGTTCAAAATTGGTGATGATAAGATGGTTAGACGATGCATACCCGAGGAGGATATTAGATCGATGTTGGAACACACGCATTCGTCAACGTGTGGGGGTCACTTTAGTGGCCAGAAAACTGAAAGAAAATTTTTGACGAGTGGATTTTATTGGCCATCATTTTCTATGGATGCTCATGAGTTCGCGACACACTGTTTAAAGTGTCAACAACTCGGGTGCATTTCTAACAGGGATGAGATTCCCTTGAACCCAATCCTCGTTGTTGATATTTTTGATGTTTGGGGATCAATTTCATGGGCCAATTCCCGAACTCTTACGATAATTTATTCATCCTAGTGGCCTTCGACTATGTGTCTAAATGGGTTGAGGCGAGAGCCACTAAGAAGAATGATCACCTTGTCTTTTGCAACTTTGTTCAAACTAACATTTTCTCGAGATTTGGAATCCCCCGAACCATCATTAGTGATGGGGGATCCCACTTCAAAATTTTTAAATTCCGTAAGTTGCTTAAGCGATACGGGGTTGATCAGAGGATTGCAACTCCTTACCATCCACAAATGAGTAGACAAGTTGAAGTGTTTAATTGGAAAATTAAACAAATTTTTACAAAAAAACAGTTCGGACGGACCGTAAGTATTGGGCAACTAAGGTGACTGATGCTTTGTGGGCCTACCGAACAGCTTATAATAAACCAATTAGTACTACACCTTATAGACTTGTGTATGGAAAGGATTGCCATTTACCAGTTGAGATTGCACAACGAGCATATTGGGCTGCTATAAAGTTAATACAAGTTATGATGATGCAGGTATAGCAAAGAAATTGTCATTGTGCGAGATTGAGGAGTTAAGATGATACGGTCTGAATTATACAGATTTTTATGATAATATTTCCTACGCTTTGAATACTTTTAAGATAGGCTTTTGTTGAATAATACTCATATTTGGCTCATATTTGAATTTAAACACTTCATGAGACAACGAGCTAATATAAAACGTTTGAACTAAACTTGAATGAATAATAATAATACTTAACTCATTATGTGCTATGAATAAAAATACTCATGTGTGCATTTAGTTAAAGTCTTGTGTGATCTTATAGAATGAATAATAATAATACTTAACTCATTATTAGGGTATCTTAGTAATCTTTTTCCCGGTGCATTTATTCAATCTTCTTGGATTTTGGAGGGTTAGTTGATGAGACCGAGAGGTGATCTAGTGAAACTTAATGAGCCTTAGTTAATTATTTTAAGATCTAAGTGTCATGTTATTAGTTAATTCCGTTAGCCGTTTAACTATCAATAGGATTCTTGCCTAGGTAGTCGTTTCTCCATATTCGTTAAGAGCTCTGTTAGTTAAGTTTCACCGTTAGTTAAGTTAGTTAAGTTAAATTAGTTTAAAAAAAATAAAATAAACAAATATATTATTTACGCAGGACTTAGATTAGGGTTAATTATCTGAGTCGTTCTCACGTGTCTTTGTGTTCGACATCCGGACTTTCATTAGACTGTGATGCTACGCGACCGGTACACTTTCCGTTTGTGTCAAGCTTAGTTAGGATTTTTGTAAGACTTAGTGTTGAATTGCGAGAATTAGATATTAATATTTATATATAGCTTTTCGCACATCAATTTTTTGGCGCCGTTGGCGGGGACACGGTCTGAGGTGATTAGAGAACAACCCGAGTTTGGGGACTTACCTGTTTCTTTTTTTAACTTGCTTACTTGTTTTTATTTGTTTTTAGTTTAATTTTAGCCTAGTTAATTTTAGTTTTTTCTTTTTAGTCGTATGCGTCATACCCGCTCATAAGGACCGCCGAAGCTTGAAACGTTTGACGATACCGAGAAAGTCCGGCCCGAGAGAGAGAGTTTTGTTTCATCGACAGGTTCTGATTCTTCTTCTTCTGTTTCTTCCGCATCTACTAGGGATAGGAACATGGGTGACCAACCGCCTAGGAGAGTAGTAGCTGACTATGGTAGGCCGACAACGAATCCTCATTCTAGCATTACCTTACCAGACGGTGCCGCCACTAGTAACTGGTCCATTCCTGCCCACGTCATGCAACTCATCAAAACCGCACTCAAATTCCAAGGGATAAAGAGCGAAGATCCTTCAAACCACATCGACATGTTTGTTCAAATCTGCGAAACTTTCAATATCGGTAACATGAATGATGAAGCCATCTATCTCCGTCTCTTTCCTTTCTCACTCACTGGAAAAGCTTATAAATGGCTTAAGTCATTGCCTTCTGGATCTATCACCACTTGGGCAGACCTTCAAGAGAAATTCAAGACCAAATTATTTCCGCCATCTAAATCCGCTCGACTCCGTGAGGAGATTTGTTTCTTCTGCATGAGGTCCGACGAGTCTTTCGGGGAAGTTTGGGAAAGATTCAAGGACCTCCTTCTTAGTTGTCCTCACCACGGTTTAGCCAAGTGGATGCTCATCAAGAAATTCTACAATGGAGCCACACAGCGCGTTAGAGAGATGTTGAACCAGACTGCTAACGGGAACCTCCTTAAGAACAAAGATCTCGATGAGTGCGTCGTCCTTTCTGATGATCTAGCAGCGAGCTACGAGGGGCATGGGGGCAGAAATTCTTCCACGTCATCGAGAGGAGTACTTTAGGTTGATTCGAACACTAGCATGCAGGCGCAGATTGATGCGTTAAACAAACTCGTTAGAGATCTTAACGTTAAGAGCATCGCGAAGTGTGAGGTTTTCTGAGGGGGTCACGACACCATTGACTGTCCTGTTAAGCCGAGTAGTAATCAGGAGGAGGTTTACTTCATCAACAACCCCTTGAGATATCAAAACCCTGCCTTCGGCGGGAACACTGGCTGGAGAAATCAGAATAACTATCGAGGGGGACAAGCCAGTGGCTACCAAGCCCAATACCAAAACCAGTGTCGAGAGAATCTATTCGGGCAAGGGAGTTCAGGTCAGGAAAGTTCGGAACAAGTGGAGAAAGAGGAGAAGAAAGCCTCACTAGAGGAGATGATGGATGAGCTGCTGAAGCGAGACGAGAGAAACCGAGTGACAAATGAAGTGAAATTTGCGGAACACGATGCTATGCTGAAGAACCAAGCCGCGTCTCTAGCTAATCTTGAGCGTCACATCGAAGATATTGCCAGCCAGTTATCCGAGTGAGCACCAGGTTCACTACTGAGTAAGAAAAATCAGAGAGGGTTCGCCAAAGCAGTGACTACTAGGAGCGGTGCAAGAAGAGTGTAGGTTCCCTGGACAGATCACACGAGATATCGCGGTCTACTCAGGTGCGGAATCCCTCCGTAGATCGTTACGAGTGTAGAAAGCAAATCAAACAAACACGATACGATAAACGAACACGTTATATTGATAACCAAACACGTGATATGATATCACTATTACAGACTCTCGTCGACTCGATCGACTCAAACGACTTACTGATTAACTGAACTCACGAACTACTAACTGATTGATTAACCTAAACCAAGCCGTAACATCTAATATAAATACACGACAACTTCGCCTGATATGTTCAGGCGAAGTTGTCCATAACTTCGCTTGTTCAACAAGTTCGCCTAGGCGAACTTGTTAACAACTTCGCTTTACACAAAAACATAAATAACATTACAGACTCGATTACAGACACTAGACTATGAACTACTGACATTCATGCACCAACAAAGAGAAAGAGAGGCTGATCCTTCGAGAGTTGCCACACATGCGGTCGACGAAGAGGAGCAGGTGGACGAGGAGATCCAGATGGAGCCTCCTCCAGACGAGGCACACCAGCAGACTATTCCGGCGAGTATGAAGCTGGCTGATAAACCTTCTTCATCATCATCTAACCCACTTCTCAGAGTCTACAATCCCAAATTGCCTGATCCTGGGAGACTCCGATCAGACAGAGACGATGAGAAAAACTCCAAGTTCCTCGAACTTCTCAATCAGCTTCACCTGGAAATTCATTTCTTTGAGGCGCTTACTCAGATGCCCAAATATGCCAAATTCCTCAAGGACATTCTTTCCAATAAGGAGAAGCTAGCTGAAGTCTCCTCTATTCCGTTGAGTGTTGGGTGTTATGCTGTGTTGCAGAGCAAGTTGCCTGAAAAGATGGCCGATTCTGGGAGTTTCACCATTCCCTGCATCTTAGGCGACGATACGGTTCGACATGCTTTGTGTAAGGCCAATTTTAGTGGCTTGCGATATCAAATGAGGAAACCCGTTATATATTTATGGTCAAGTGTGTTAGATTCTGTCAAGGTGGTTTTGTGATTAAACTGATCACTTGCTGTTGAGTAGTTGAAGATTGAACCTTATCTTACTAGCCGAATGGTTGAGATGATCGATTAGGCACCGGGATGCAGGTCAAAGATCTCGATCGATATAGTTCGGGGCAAGCGAAGTTAGTTCATAACTTCTAATCGTGACTTTCATATGAATAACTTCCATTCTGTTGAGTTGGCGAAGTTAGTAATACAACGAAGTTGTCCCTGGTGAAGTTGTTGATATTGTTAAGTTAGGGGCAAGTGAAGTTAGGGGCAAGCGAAGTTGGCATGTAGCGAAGTTCTAATAACTTCGCTGTTCACTATTCACAGAATAATTTATTTGGATTCTAGGTCTCGTTTCGTTTAAGTATGCAGTCGATAAATATTACTGAACTGGTAAAGATGGAAGTTGAAGCTGGTTCAGCAACTAAAGCTCCAAAACTACTT
Organism: Bidens hawaiensis; assembly: GCF_021521415.1. Classification (NCBI taxonomy): domain Eukaryota; kingdom Viridiplantae; phylum Streptophyta; class Magnoliopsida; order Asterales; family Asteraceae; genus Bidens; species Bidens hawaiensis. Next base: position 278,348 of record NW_027494785.1, on the reverse strand, counting down.
AAATGAACTGATTTCGTTGCATGGAAAGATAGGTTTGAACAGTATGTGAAATATCAAGATGCAAAAATGTGGGTCTGCATTCAAGATGGGTACATTCCAACGACTACTGAGTTCGAAGGTCGTGAGCAACTTAAAAAATACAATAAGTTGGCGGATGATGAAAAGAAAATGTACGAGGCAGAACGTAAAGCACTAGCAGCCATAACAATGGCACTACCTCAAGAGATTCTTCATACTTTCAAATAGTACAAGACTGCTAGAGAATTGTGGGAATCACTAGAGAACCGCTATGAAGGAAACTTTGAATTCGAAATTCAAAGTCAAAACTGTTGAAAACTCAATTCTCAGTGTTCAAGTACCTTAAGAATGAATCACTTGATGCCATAATCGAAAGATACTATCACCTAATGACAGAGTTGAACAACTACACCATAAAATACACAGAGGCAGAAATTGTAGAAAAACTACTGGATGCTCTACCACCCAAATGGGAAATATACACAGTCTTGATAAGAGATGATAAAAATTTTGAAACTTTTGAGTTGGAAACGGTGGTCAGTAAGTTACGTAATTATGAGCTAAATATGATAAGGAAAGAGACTCCTACTGTTTAGGTTCAGGATCCGGGAATGTATGGTGCAAAAGGGTCTCCAAACTCAAGCTCTAAATCAGAATCGACTGCGTATTACTCAGGAGGTGAACCAAATTCTACTCAAGATGGTCATGTAGTGATGAATATGGATGGAGATATATGCTTTGTAGCGGGTGGAAGTAGTTCGTCAAAACCTCAATCCTCAGCTGGTAGCTCCTCAGCCAATGCTTCTAGCAAGAATTACAAACAGATGCCTATGAGTGTGAAATCAGCTGAACAACAATCTGCTCTTTATGCCTCTTTCATTGCCTCTTATGAAAATTACATCAAAGGAAAGATAGTCAACCCTGCAACCTTGGATGAGGACTATGATCAGATAGATGCCGATGATATGGAAGAAATGGATCTGTAGTGGCAAATGGCTATAATTGTAAGAAGGGTGAAGAGGTTTATGAGGAAAACTGGTAGAAAGTTCGTTGGAGAGAGACCGGGGTTCGACAAGTCAAAGGTTCGCTGCTGTTAACCATGATAATCAGGGGATGGAAGAGAAACCAAATTACTTTTTGTATATATTGGATTGTCTTACAAGCCTATGTACATCCTTTTATTTAACCTATACAAAAACTATAAAAGGAAAATACAATCAATGGCATTAAAAAGAATGGCTGGCAATTAGCTAAGACAAGTAAATAAGGCTTGAAACAAGTAGTCTTGATTTGCAAGGTCAATGGTCTATTTTGGGAAATGATGGTGACTGATCCCAATATTTTTAATCAATATTTCAACATTCCCCCTCAAGTTGAGTAGTGGGATTTCCGATACTCAACTTGCCAAGACATTGATTAAAAACTTTTCCATTGACCGCCTTTGTTAATATATCTGCGAGTTGATCTTCTGAGCGGACAAATGGAAGTTCAATTATCCTTTTTTCAAGTTTTTCTTTGATGAAGTGTCGGTCTACCTCAACATGTTTTGTGCGATCATGTTGGACTGGATTCTCTGTGATTTGAATAGCTGCCTCGTTATCGCACATAATTTTGCTAGATTGGGTTGGAGGATACCCGATCTCTCTCAAGAGTTTTCGTATCCATAGTATCTCTGCTAGGCCGCGTGCTACTCCACGAAATTCCGCTTCAGCACTTGAAAGAGCCACCACCTTTTGTTTATTGCTTCTCCATGTAACAAGATTCCCTCCAACAAGGGTAAAGTAACCAGATGTTGATCTCCGATTCCCTTTATCCCCCGACCAGTCCACATCGGTATACACTTGAGTTTCTAGGTGCCCATTTGTCTTGAACAGAACTCCATGACCAGGTGTCCCTTTGAGTTATCTGATTATTCTCCACACAGCTTCGATATGGGTAACTTGAGGTTGATGCATGAATTGGCTCACAACTCCCACCGCGTACGCAATGTCAGGCCGGGTGTGTGAGAGATAGATTAATTTCCCTACTATTCGTTGATATTTTCGCTTGTCGGCCAGCTTAGCATTTTCCTCCATATAGAGCTTTTGGTTCACCATCATAGGAGTATCAACGGGTTTGCAATCAATCATCCTTTTTTATGCTAGCAGGTCAAGGACGTATTTCTTTTGGCTGATAAAAATCCCCTGTCTGGACCTTAGGACTTCGATCCTAAGGAAGTATTTAAGTCTTCCTAGATCCTTCATTTCGAATTCTTTGAATAAGTTTACCTTTAACCTTGTCATCTCTTCCTCATCATTACCTGTGATTATCATATCATCAACATAAATCATTAAGCATGTTACGAGTCCATTCCTCCATTTAAGGAACAAAGTATGATCTGAGTTACTCTGTTTGAAGCCATATTTTTTCATGGCTAAAGTAAACCTGCCAAACCAGGCACGAGGAGACTGTTTTAATCCATATAGGGATTTCTTCAAGCGACACACTTCTCTAGGATTGGAATTTTCCATAAATCCAGGAGGGGCTTCCATATAGACTTCTTATTTAAGCTCTCCATGTAAGAATGCATTTTTTTACGTCAAACTGAAGTAGAGGCCAACCCTTATTTGGATGGCTAGGCTATTGTTATCTTCTTCTAACATTGCTTCTGGTTCTGGTAAATGATGAGCACAAAGGATTTTGGATCATAAACACTGCTCTAATACCATGTTAACCATGATAATTAGGGGAATGGAAGAGAAACTGAATTACTTTTTGTATATATTGGATTATCTTACAAGCCTACGTACATCCTTCTATATAACCTATACAAAAACTATAAAAGGAATATACAATAAATGGCATTAAAAAGAATGGCTGGCAATTAGCTAAGACCAGTAAATAAGGCTTGAAACAAGGAGTCTTGATTTGCAAGGTCAATGGTCTATTTTGGGAAATGATGGTGACTGATCCCAATATTTTTAATCAATATTTCAACAGCTGCTACAACTGTCAACAAAATGGACACTTTTCTAGAGAATGTACAAATGAAAGAGTCTAACGAAGTCAGAACAGGCCTACTCAACAGAATGGAAGTGGAAATGAAATCAAGGCTATGGTGTCTTAACAGAACGGTGGGTATAACTGGAATATACAAGTTGAGGAGGTAATTGAACAAGCAAATCTGGTAAACATCGAGACTGGAAGATGTGACAGAGAGTCAGTGGAAAATCAAGCATACAAGGCAGAAGTGAACAATCAACTCTCTGAGGTATGTTCTGAATCTCATTGTGAACAATGTGAAAAACTGTCTGATCAATTGAAAGCTTTAACCGATCAGTTTGTTAGTTTGGATATCGAATTAAAAAAATTAAAAGAGGAACATCATTATTCTAAAACTAAAGAAAATAGATATTCGGTAAATAAAAGCTAGTGAAAACGACATCAGAAGCCTTAAGGCCACTCTAGCTGAAAAAAAACAAGTAATTGATCTTAGCTATGAAGTTGTAGAAGAAAAGACCAAACTGATAGCTGAAAAGGATAAACAGATAGCTGATTACCAAGTAAAAGTGGTGGAATTGAATAGGAAAATTAAGCAATTTAGAAGTTCTTTTGTGGTTCTTGATCACATACTAAGTGTTTAACGTTCCCCAAGCAACAAAGGGGGAATTGGATACACTGAAGTTCCACCACCTTTCAACAATAATTATACTCATAATCATGTTAATCAGCCATCCGTTTGTGTTGAAACTGGTCAGACAGTACCAATTAAGGTTCTTTCGAACAACACCGATGTTGATATGAACAAGACTGTCCCGACAAGCTCTAATGTCACAAGTCCTGTTTCATCAAACTCGGACAGAACCTATGAATCCGTTGAGATGAAGGATGAAGTTGTGTTACTCAAACGGGGGGAGGATTACGAGTTTGACAAAAAGAAATCTTCCTTAAACCCGTTTGTTCCCCCATATGTGAGACAAATTGATAGTAACACAACCTCATCGTCTACAGCAACTTTCCATACGAACGTTCAAAGGAACACAAATAATTCGAACAAGAGTTGTTTTAGATGAAACAGGATAGGGCACTTTGTCAATGACTGTCATCTGAAACGGAGAAAATCTAGAAATATGAGGCCAACTAAAACTGAGAATAAAACGAACTCTAAATCTGATGCTGGTAAGAATACTAACACCTCCAACTTCAATCGTTGGACTAATCCAAGATTTCAAAGAAACCTGTCTCGTTTTTTCCCAGTTAACCACAGAACGGGTAATTATGAATTCATTAATGCTAGAAACTCAAGGATGTTTGGATGGCCTCATAGCTAGTCATCTAGAAATTTTCCTTTCAGATCAAATGGAAACTTTCCTCAAAAGAACTTTGGGCAACCAAGTTGTTGCATGCCGGTTAGCAGGTTTGACCAACCCATGACCAGAAGGTTTGGGTCCCCCGCTTCTAATTCATCTCTTTAATTGTGCAGGAGCAGTCGAGCAGGACTGTAAACAACATGTGGGCTGTAGACAGTGGCTGTTCCCAGGATATGACTGGTAACAAGAAATTGTTACATGATTGGAAGACTGTTCAAGGAGGAAGGGTTAGTTTTGCTGGAGAAAGTGGAGGGAGAATTACTGGTATTGGTACTGTTGCTAATGGGAGAATCAAGTTGCAGAAAGTTAATTTTGTAGAAGAGTTAAAGCACAATCTTTTGAGTGTCTCTCAGATCTGTGACAAAGAATATACTGTGCATTTTACAAAAGATGAGGCACTCGTGCTTTATCCTGGTTTCAAGATTCCTGAAACCTGGGTTGTGATGAAAGCTCCAAGAGAAAAGAACACATATGTAATGGACATGCGGTCAACCGAGATAGCGATGGAAGAGTCATGTCTACTGTCAAAAGCAACAGAGTCTGAGTCAGAATTGTGGCACCGAAGAATGGGCCATATTCATCTTCGTAAGATGAACTACATTGTCAAGAATGGGCTGGTACTTGGGGTTCCCTTAAAGAAATTCAACTTTGAAGACCAATGTTTGTCATGCAAGAAGGGAAAGCAGCACAAGAAACCACATCACTCCAAGAGGGTTAACTCAATTGTCACCACTTTGGACCTGCTCCACATGGACCTTTTTGGTCCCATAAATGTCAAGAGTCTAGGAGGAACATCATATTGCTTGGTGGTGACTGATGATTACTCGCGTTACTCATGGGTTTATTTTCTGAAGGCAAAAGATGAAACAGTTCAGTTGGTAATTAACTTGATTACCAAGGTGGAAAATATTGTTGGGAGGAAGGTAAAGTTCATCAGAAGTGATAATGGCACGGAGTTCAAGAACTACCAAATGGAGATGTTTTGTTTGCAGAAAGGCATTGAACATTAGTTTAGTGCACCATATACTCCGCAACAAAATGGTGTAGCTGAAAGGAAGAATAGAACTCTAATCGAAGGCGCCAGAACTATGCTGGCAGACGCTAAACTTCCTGTAGTGTTCTGGGTCGAGGCTGTTGCCACGGCCTATTATATCCTTAATCGTGTTTTAACTGTTAAAAGATTAAATAAAACTTGTTATGAACTTATGCATGGTAGAAAGCCAAATCTGAAAGGTCTTGAACCTTTTGGGTCCCCATGTTCAATATTAAAGACTAACTCAAAATTTGGTGAGAAAGCTGACGAAGGTATTTTGGTCGGCTACGTAGTTGGGACACCCAACAGAAGAGTCTTTAATTTGTCGAACAATAAGGTCGAGGTGGTTTGTAACAATGACATTACTAGTTACAAATCACCAAAGCCTAGCATGGGACCAGCAGAGGCATTCGACTATGATAAACTATTTAAATCTCTTAATATACCTTACTTGGATTTTGCAGACATAGATGAGAGAATGGCCACTCATATGCTATTCGATGAAGAAGAGGCCATTGTGCATCATCCCCAGTGTAATGAAAACCAACCTACCACGTCAAGTGCGGTTGAAACTCCAGCTGTCTCGAGCGACGATGACTTTTTCAATCCATTTCACACTCAACACAACTCAGATGAACTCTCTTCAAATCTTGAAAATGATCTAGAAGTTGGTCCCTTTCAAACTACTAGAATCCACAAGAATCATCCTTTGGAGAATGTGATCAGTAATCCTTCTGATGATGTGCGTACCATAAGAAGTTTGGAGGAAAACACATTTGTGTATGCAAGAATTAAAGACACTGGTATTATGAATGAATGCTTATATGCCTGTTTCATCAGTCAGATTGAACCAAAGAACTATCAAATGGCACTGAAGGATAGCTCGTGGGTAGAAGCCATGCAGGAAGAACTGGCTCAGTTTGACAAAATGGAAGTATGGCGTTTAGTTGAAAAACCACGAGATGTGAATGCAATCGGTACGAAGTGGGTATTCAAATGCAAAAGAGATGAGAAAGGGGTTATCATTCGTAACAAGCCAAGATTAGTTGTCAAAGGGTTTAACCAACAAGAAGGAATTGACTATAATGAAGTGTTTTCTCCTATGGCAAGATTGGAGGCAATTCGACTGTTCCTGGACTTTGCTGCACACAAAGAGATGAAAGTGTTTCAGTTGGATGTTAAAAGTGCGTTTCTAAATGGAAAAGTCGATGAAGTGGTATATGTCGAGCAACCTCCGGGTTTCCCTGACCCAGACTTTCCTGACCATGTGTACAAGTTCAGCAAAGCATTATATGGCCTTCATCAGGCCCCACGAGCTTGGTACGCAACTTTGTCAGATTACTTGCTGGAAAATGGGTTTGAGAGAGGAAAGATCGATAGTACTTTGTTTGTGAAGAGTAACGGGAGTGATTTTCTTCTCGTCCAGGTCTATGTGAACGACATCATCTTTGCTGCCTTAGAAAAATCTATGTGTCAGGAGTTTGAAGCAGTCATGAAGAAAAGGTTTGAAATGAGCGCCATGGGTGAATTAACTTTCTTTTTGGGCTTACAGGTAGATCATAGGAAGAATGGTATGTTCATTCATCAAACTAAATATGTTCACAATATGCTTAAGCGTTTTAAGATGGACGATAGTACCCCATTTGATACTCCAATTTGTGTCAACCACAAATTGGGTGCTGATTCCGAAAGTGATGAAGATGTGGATCCCACTCAGTATTGAGCAATTATAGGTTCTTTAATGTATTTAACTGCTTCTAGACCTGATATTATGTTTGCAGTTTGTCTTTGTGCTCGTTTTCAGGCCAACCCCAAGGAATCACACATGAAGAGAGTGAAGAAGATTTTGCGGTATATTAAAGGCAAACCTAAGTTGGGTCTCTGGTACCCAAAAGGAGGAGAACTGGATCTGGTAGCATACACCGACTCTGACTATGGAGGATGCAATCAGAACAGGAAGTCAACTATCGGTGGCTGTCAGTTTCTTGGAGGAAGATTGGTGTCATGGCAGTGCAAGAAGCAGACCTCTGTAGCCATATCTACCTACGAAGCAGAATACATGGTTGCATCGAACTGCTGCTCCCAGGTTCTATGGATACAACAACAAATGCACGATTATGGTTTGAATTTCACTAAAACTCCTATTTGCATTGATAACACTGCCGCAATCTCAGTAACTAACAATCCCGTTAAACATAGTAAAACTAAACATATTGACATTCGTCATCATTTCATATGGGATTGTGCTGAGAAGAAATTAATCGTGCTTGAAAAGGTTGATTCACTGGATAATTTTGCCGATCCTTTTACAAAAGCGTTTGACCGATCGCGTTTTCAAAACCTTGTTGAGCTTAATGGGATGATCAATTCCGAGTAACCTTGTTTTCTTTGTGTTTTTATTTAAAAAAAACATCACTATCGCTGAAAATTATGTCGGTAGCTTAAGTTTGAAGGACATATTCCTAAATATGTTTGGTCCTTGCATCTACTTAGACTATAAGGATAGCCATTAACCTAATAACTAAAAGCAACCGGGGCGGTTTATGATGAGTTTTTATTCCTTCGCTGAAAATTATGTCGATTATACTTAGTCGGAGGGACACATATTCGTATGTGGTTGGTCCTGTTGATCCACTGGATTTTCAGGACAGCCGTTTACCTAAAGACTTCGAATTGATCGGGGCGTCTGAATATAAATTTTTTTTATGGAAATGATATACTTTTTCAGTCTATAACTTCGCAAGAAGTTTCTAATTTGGTGTTAAAAGTGAAAATTGACCCAACCTTGGAAAGTGATAGATAAACTGATTTTGTGTGCCTAACCAGTGAAGTTATTAAGCCTAAAAGACTCTAGAACAGTCATTGTATGTTACGGTAGCTTTCTATGGTGCGTAAAAGTAGAAGTGATACAAACTAAAACTACTCGGTTTACTGTGGAGAGTCATTTTGAAATGTGCATGTCTCCACATATATCTCTCCGAATGATAGGCAGAAAAGTGATTACCCATTCATACACGAGCCCGTGAGTGTCTTGATCCCCGCAAAGACTGTGTTATTTTTTTGCAGGGATCCAGATTCGGGACTTGCAGTTGTCTGTTATGTCATAAAAAAACGTTATTATTGTTATGTCTTACGAAGATTATCTGTTCACAAATATCAAGGATGAGGCATCGACTGAGTATAGTGAAAGCATATTCAAAGTTTTGGAAAGATGGCTCTTGAATATTGATCGATCAGACATTACGGGTTGAAGTCAAATCGGGATGATCTGGAGAAAGCCAAATACGCCTTGAGAATAGATAGGAGGCATCACAATTTATCAAGTGATGTACCCATCTAAATTTTGAGCTTAATTGAACATAATCTGTATCACAGAAGCAATGAAAACCATACTAAGTTGTATACCTGCATACAACCTGTTTCTCTATGTCATAATAACGCTGAACATGAATCTGTATGATAGCCTCTTAATCAGTATGGTTCCAGTTCGGATCTTTTCTAAAACATGCTGGGTTTCTACAAGACTGAAATTTGATCCCGTCTTTTTATTTAACTTTTGTTATGTAGTTTGTCTTATGGTTTTCCTCATTAAAATATTGGTTACTCGTTTTTGATCCATTGAAAATTTTTCTCTCCACTGTGGCGAACTTAAGCTCCAAGCGAACTTAATTAAAGGGCGAAGTTATCTTAACTTCGCCACTGGGTTTTTCCAAACACTATAAAAGGCGAACACATGGTCAAATTCGGTCAAACCTTTTTCATCTTAAACCCTCGACGAACTTACCCTTTGATTCAAACTTCTTATTATCAGTTTCTCGTCTGCAATTAAGGTTTGTCGGCCTCTGTTGCGTCATAATTCATATATTTTGTTTGTTAATCTGTTCCACAATGTCTGTTTTTAATCCGTCTTATTAACAAACCCTATTGACACTATTTCTGATCGGTTTAAGATTGTTTTGAGGATAAATGGCTGTTCGGAACCTTAATCGCACTATCCTATACATGCAGTCAATCTCTAATTGTCCATATTTTTACCTAACAGGGTCTGGGATTAAGCCGTTTAAGCAGTGAAGTTAGGTCTGGCGAAGTTAATTCTAACTTCGCCTATATGATAACTTCGCTGCATTGTCAACTGTCTTCTATTCTATCTTCGCTACTTCGCTTTTGTGTTAAGGCTGTGATTCCCCTATTATATGTTACCTGCATATTTTGCTGGGTTGCATCCAAGCGAAGTTCTATCCCAAGCAAAGATACCAACTTCGCCAAAGCCGCAACTTCGCCCCAGTTATTTTAGCGAAGTTATAAGCTGTATGCACCAGTTATCTAACTTAGCTCATTTGTTTGTTCAGGTATGGCTGCTTTGGCTGGTGCTGGTGGTACAGGTGTTGATGAAGGCGGAGGTGATAAGAGACAGTTCTTTCCAGGTCACAATATGTACGTTACTTTGTATCCGGATAGTCATGGAGCTGAGGATTTTCGTGAGATCATCTCGTTTCTCATTCGTTCACGTATTTTTCATGCTATTACAACTACTCTACCGATATCTCTTCCAAAAATTGAAGACTTCTAGAGATCGGTGGAATATGACTGTCGTGTTGAACTTCCAGTTATGCGTGCTACAATGAACAATCAAGTGGTGCAGTTCTCAGCCAATCAGATCAGGGAAGCTTTACAGTTTGGGGTTGAAACCACTGAGGATCCTACTGAGTTTTCAGCTACTTTCAGAAACAGAGCCTTTCTTCGTTTGGTGAATTCAGGTCCGTTGGAAGATTCACAAAGACGAAAGGGGTTTCTGTTAGATCAGTGGCGTTTCTTGATGCACGTGATGATTGTGTGCATGTCTGGTCGCAAGGTTGGATATGTTGGTATGGGTGCGATGATGCAATCTGCCATGACTGCATTGACTTACAACAAGCCTTATAGTTTCAGTCAGATGGTATTTTATGAGATTGATCGTCAGCGACGAGCAGTGGCACGGGAACGGTTCTTGATGTACCCAAGATTCTTACAGATGATTCTCAATCATGTTGCTCCCAATCTGCCTCAACGTCGCCCTATCTCCTATGTGGAAAGCATTAACAAGAGAATTTTTGCACAATGTAGGTCATCTAGTGCACGAAGAAAGCCTGACCTTCGTCCGAGGCACACGACCTTATTTGGGTATCTTGTGAACCCTGCTTACGTTGCACCACCAGAAGATGAGTTCAATGATCTGGCTCCACAACAAGTTGATATTCCTCAACCACCACCAGTTGTTCAAGAAATTCCAAATGTTGACCATGTTGCAGCTCCCGTAGAACAAGTTGACCTGAGGTTGCCTTTGGAGGGCAAGGTTTCTTTGATATGGAAAGAGTTGATCCTGCTGCTGAAGTTCAAGCCTTAGTGGTTGAAGTTTCTGGTGTGCATGTTTCTGTGGTTGGTCCATCTGTGGGTCCGTCTATTGCTTCCGTGGAGGATTCAGAGGAAATTGTAGGTTCCCAGCCGGATCTACACGGAAATATCTCGTTCTACGTAGGTGCGGAATCCCTACGTAAGACGATACGAGTGTAGAATCGATATACGTTAAACACAAGCAAACACACGTTACAATAAACAAAGAACACGTTGTATTGCAACTAATAACACGTGATTCACCGATCACAATTACACGTACTGAATCGTTCATTACAAAACAAGCCGCAGCTAAGCTTTTATGGTTATCGACAACTTCGCCTAACATGTTAGGCGAAGTTGTTGATAACTTCGCCTGTTCCACAAGTTCGCTTATAAGAGGCGAACTTGTGAAACAAGTTAACAAAACATTAATACAAATCCAACTAACACAATTACAGACACTAGATACTGAACTACTGACATCATGTACCAACAGACTCCCCCTTGGCAGTAGCTTCATATCTCTATCTTCAAACACGTGTCTCGTAATCCCAAAAATCTTGTATCTTCCATCTTCAAGCATGAACGCCTTCTCGTACGTAAACTGAAACTACTCTTTGATATTTCTTTTCTTCTTCTTTCCAGGCAGGAATATAAAATATCTTTTTCTCATTTAGCACCTGCAGATCAGCTTGAGACAAATTCACTAAGTGCATTGGATCATACATTCTCATCAGCTCCTGTTCATCTTCATCCTCCATTACTGCTTCAGCCGTCTCACTATCAACGTACCACCATTTCAGATCCTTGAGCACATCCTTGGGCATTTGTTTCATCGGCACTTCTTTTAGACACCGGATCGGCTTATACTTCATTATCATCCAAGGCTTGCCATCTGCTCTTATTCCTCTGTCTTTGTCTTCAACGAGCTTTCCTTTCTGCGGTTTCAACAGCTCGAACTTTTTCTCCTTTATGCTTTCCTTCCAGACTTTCTTCCCAATGATCCTAGCCATGTTATCATCACTCCTGTTTATCAACCCCAACCCGGCTAAGTCCTTCACCTCACACTCAGGCAACGTATTCAACGACCTCAACAATCTCTTGAAATACTGAACCCCATCATACCGTTTAATCACAAAAAGCCTCAACTGCTCATCATATAACCAACAAATAATCCCCTTTTTCGATTCAGCATAACCCTTGATGTTGTAACTTTTCTTGAACATAGTAGGGACCGCCGGTTTCTTAGTCTTTACGAACCACTGAGCGTAGCCTTCTTTCCATCTTGGCTGCTCTTCCCATTCTGTCTCATCACATCCCGTATCTTGACCCAAATCTGACTTTTCAACTTCTGAAATTTCATGTTCAACGTTCTCCTCCACAATCTCTCCCTCTTCGACTTCACTATCAATCACGATCTCAGCCCCTATCTTCTCAATCTCTTCCAACGGTAACACATCCTCATCACCTATAACATCATCATCCAACACCTCCTCAGCCTCCACAACCACCACGTCATCACCCCTTGAACTGCCAGCTGCACTCGTTGACTCCCCCTGAGATGTGGAAGTCCCAAGAGCTTGTTCAGTTCTTGGCAACTCTCCACCTGCATCTTTCGATGCATTGGGATCATCGTCTCGATCGTTTCTCTTCTTCGTCCTCAGTTCGTCACCCTTACAACTCGTCTCCCCCTGAGATGCCAAGAACTGTTTCAAGGCATCAAATATTTTACCATGCTCGATCAGGAGGGACGACTGAATTTGATTCTCCGCAACGAGGCGCTGAATAGCATGAGTCTGGATTAGATTTACTCTTGATTGTTCTGCCACGACCCTTTCAAGCGCTGCTATTCTTTCCGAGTCGGATAAGGTTGCATCGAAATCAAACCTCATATGTAATATGTCTTGAGCGTACGGAGGAGGGATTCCCAATGTAACCGGCACCTCAGAAACAGGTGGAAACGTAACCGCAGGTGGTATCGTAACCGACAACCCTGCAGTGGCAACAACTGTCGACTCAACAAACCTTGCTACGACCTCCGATGGAGTAAGAGATGGAGGTGGCAAGGACACAATCTCCGAAGCCGATAGCTGGAATGTAGTGGGTGGGATGCCGAAGGAAGATGAGGTAGTCACCACGGGAACATCCGTGGCGCTTGACCCTGTAACTGGCAGTGATGAAGGGACCATAGTCATACCAGACAGTGCGGGTGGAGTAAAACAAACCACCCTTGAGCTCTCACCAGCTCCCGAACCTGCACCTGCCCTTTCCCTTCTCGATCTTCGAACCAACCGATGTAAATCTTCTTCAAAATCCGAATCACTGTCATCGGTGTCTCTCTTTCTTTTCCCATGAATTCTTTCTTGAGAGATCAAAATCTGTCTAGCCTCAGCCACATCATCATTCGAAGAATCAGAATCAGCCTCCGTCGTAGCTGCCATAGCCACATCCACACTAGTAACCCGTGCAACCGAGACTTGTACATCTTCCTCAGGATCAACACGCTCCATATCAAAAAATCCTTGACCGCCAAACGCAGCTTCAAGGTCTACATTCTCCTCCGGTGCCACAACAGGAGCAGCAGGTAAAGTTTGTTGTACCTCAGGTGGTGGTCGAGGTGCTCCAGCCTGTTGTGGTGCTGGATCCCGAAACTCGTCCCCACGAGCTGCAACATACGCGGGATTGATCAAGTACCCAAACAATGGAGTATGTCGAGGACGAAGCTCAGGCTTACTTCTTGCACTTGATGATCTACACTGAGCGAAGATTCTCTTGCTTACACTCTCCACATATCTAATCGGGCGGCGCTGAGGTAACGTGGGAGCAACGTGATTCAAGATCATTTGAAGGAATCTTGGATACATCAAGAACCTCTCACGTGCCACCGCTCGTCTTTGACGGTCTATCTCGTAGAACACCATCTGACTAAAGCTATAACGCTTATTGTAAGTCAGTACTGTCATCGCCGACTGCATCGTTGCACCCATTCCATCTGTACCAGCCTTTCTCCCCGACATACACACGATCATCACTTGCATGAGAAAGCGCCATTGGTCCAGCAAGAACCCCTTGCGTCTCTGAGTATCCCCCAAAGGACCAGAATAGCCCATTCTCAGAAAAGCACCATCTCTGAATGGAGCCACGAAGTCGGTAGGGTTATTTCTCGTTTCATCCCCAAACTGCAAGGCCACCCTGATCTGCTCAGACGAGAACTGCACTACCTGATTGTTAACCGTTGCACGCATAACCGGGGGCTCGACTCGACAATCATATTCCACTGTCTGCCAGAAATCTTCTATGTTTGGCAAAGAGATAGGCAGTGTTGTAGTAATAGCGTGGAAGATACGCGAACGGATAAGAAACGTGATGATCTCGCGAAATCATCAACACCGCTCGCATCCGGGTCCAAAGTTATGTACATGTTGTGCCCCGGGAAAAACTGCCGATTGTTATCTCCTCCTTCGTCACCACCTGCACCACCTGCTCCTGCAACAACTGCCATATCTGCAATACAAACGGTCTAAGTTAGAGAAATGTCGAGGCAGATCGTAACTTCGCTTATTACCATGAGCGAAGTTATGATTTATTCTGTATAGGCGAAGTTAGGGGTGGGGCGAAGTTGGTAATAACTTCGCCTTAACTTTAACTTCGCCTGATAAATGTTAATAAAAAAAAATTAAAAGGGCCAGGCGAAGTTAATGATAACTTCGCCTAACCACAACTTCACCTCATATACTGTTAAATAATTAAATATCAGGCGAAGTTAAACCTTAGGCGAAGTTAAGGATAACTTCGCCTAAACTGTAACTTCGCCTGAATCTGAAGCGGCAACAGTAAAGACGTCCAAACGAGGTGAATTTTATGAGTCTGATGATTGTGGACTCTACAAAACATGTTTTTGAGGAGATCACGACGATCAAGATGATTACGACCACGTGAAAATAAGTTTGAAAAGCGGGTGTTGAGGGTTTGAATGAACGGGGTCACTATCGGGTCGAAACGACCTTGATTAACGTCATTGTCATAGATTATAAGATATGACGACACTACACACCTTTATATCGGATTAAAACTGAGATAAAACAACGAGGTGTGAGTCGAGAATTAACTTCGCCGAGAGATTATTTGATAAGTTCACTGGTTTTTGAAAAAGTATAAAGGGTTTGACCAAGATTTTCTTTATATAGGGTCAAAGTTGCACAGGCGAAGTTGGGGCTAACTTCGCTTACCCCTTAACTTCGCCTGTTTTATTAACTTCGCTTGATAACAATGTTACATAACAGACCCTCATAATTAGGACGTTATGCCACTAACTTTTAAAACTTCCTTTAAAGAGTAAAATGTTACGATCAACTACCAAGTAACCAGTCATAAAACCATAAACCGACATAAGTAAAATAAAATTTAGAAATAAAGTACACGGGATCAAATTTCAGTCTCGACAGGGACTACCACGTTTTAGAAAAGATCCGAACAGGAATCATACTAATTAAGTGACTGTCACACAGATCCATGTTCAGCTGTATTATGACATAAAGAAACAGGTTGTAAGCAGGTAAACAAACTTAGTATGGTTTTCATCGCTTCTGTGATACGGATTAGGTTCAATTAAACTCAAAACTTAAATGGGCAACACATCAGAGAATGTGATGTCTCCTATCTATTCTCAAAGCGTATTTGGCTTTCCCCAAGTCACCCCGAGTTGACCTCGACCCGTAGTGTCTGATTAAGCTGTAAATACATCTCGATATTCATCTCGTTCTCGGTCTTGCCTCTTGATTCATAAGTATAACATAATAGACTTCAGAAGGCTTATAATAATAATAATAATTTTTTTTAAAGATTTCCATAGTCGTAAACAGTAGACTACTGCAAGTCCCGAATCTGGATCACTGCAGTTTCTTGACACACTATCTTCTCGGGAATCAGAACACTCACGGGCTCGTGTATGACTGGGTAATCGCTTTTCTGCCTATCATTCGAAAAGATATATATGAAGACATGCACAACTCTTAATGAGTTTCCACTTAAAATCGAGGAGAGTTAGTTAGTATCACTTCTACTCTTACGCACCATAAAAGGCTACCATGACAGACAATGACTGTTCTAAAGTCTTTTAGGCCTAATAACTTCACTAGTTAAGTACACAGAATTAGTTTATCTATCACTTTCCAAGGTTGGATCAATTTTCTTTTAAACATAGTAAAGAAACTTCTTACGAAGTAGTAGACTTGAAAAATTATTTCATCTCCCTTAAAAGTATTTTAAATTCTATCGCCCCGCTCAAGTCAAAGTCTTCAGGTAAACGGCTATCCTGAAGATCCAATGGATCAGCTGTACCGACCACATACGAGTATGTGTTCTTCTAACTAAGTATGAACGACTAATTTTCAGCGAAAGAATAAAAACACATCATAAACCGCCCCGGTCACTTTCAGTCATCTGGTTAATGGCTATCCTCATACTCTACAGGTAGAAATGAGGACCAAACATATCCGAAGATATGTCCTTCAAACTGAAGCAACCGACATACTTCTAAGCGATAGTGACGTTTTTTTTTTAATTAAAAACGAGAAACACGGTTACTCGGGATTGATCATCCCATTTAGCTCAACAAGGTTTTGAAAACGATTTTTGTCAAACGCTTTAGTAAACAAATCAGCGAAATTATCTAACGAATCAACCTTTTCTAGCATTATTAATTTCTTCTCAGCACAATCCCGTATAAAATGATGACGTATGTCAATGTGTTTAGTTTTACTGTGCTTTACGTGATTGTTAGTTACTGAGATCGCTGCAGTGTTGTCAATGCAAATAGGAGTTTGAGTGAAATTAAGACTGTAATCGCGTAACTGCTGTTGTATCCAAAGAACTTGGGAGCAGCAGTTCGATGCTGCCATGTACTCTGCTTCACAGGTAGAGATGGCGACAGAGGTCTGCTTCTTGCACTGCCATGACACTAATCTGCCTCCAAGAAACTGACATCCACCTGTTGTCGACTTCCGATTCTGATTGCATCCTCCATAATCAGAATCCGTGTAGGCGACTAACTCCAAGTCTCCCCCTTTCGTGTACCACAACCCTAGCTTAGGCTTGCCTTTGAGATAACGCAATATCCTCTTCACACCTTTCATGTGAGATTCCTTTGGGTTTGCCTGAAAACGAGCACAAAGACAAACTGCAAACATAATATCAGGTCTAGATGCAGTTAAATACATTAAAGAACCTATTATTGCCGGATATTGGGTGGGGTCCACGTCTGAATCACTGTCTGAATCAGCACCCAATTTATGGTTGACGCAAACTGGAGTATCAAATGGAGTGCTGTCCTCCATCTTGAAGCGTTTGAGAACGTCTTGGACATATTTAGTCTTATGAATGAACATCCCATCTTTCTTCTGATCAACCTGCAATCCTAAAAAGAAAGTTAGTTCACCCATAGTACTCATTTCAAACCTCTTTTTCATGACGGCTTCAAACTCCTGACACATGGCGACTTTTGACGCAGCAAAGATGATGTCGTCCACGTAGACTTGAACCAGAAGAAGGTCTCTTCCTTTTCTCTTCACGAACAGTGTGCTATCGATCTTTCCCCTCTCAAACTCATTCTCAAGCAAGTAATCGGATAGAGTTGCATACCAGGCATGAGGGGCCTGATGTAGCCCATATAGCGCTTTACTTAGCTTGTACACGTGATCAGAAAAGTCTGGGTCAGGAAAACCCGGAGGCTGCTCAACGTACACAACCTCATCGACTTTACCGTTAAGAAATGCACTTTTCACGTCTAATTGGAACACCTTCATCTCCTTGTGTGCAGCAAATGCCAAAAACAGTCGAATCGCTTCCAATCTTGCCACGGGCGCAAACACTTCATTGTAGTCGATCCCCTCTTGCTGATTAAAACCTTTTACAACCAGCCTTGCCTTGTTCCTTATGATTATTCCTTTCTCATCTCTCTTACATTTGAAAACCCATTTGGTGCCAATCGTATGCACATTCTTCGGTTTTGCAACCAAATTCCATACCTCCATCTTCTTGAACTGGGCTAACTCTTCTTGCATGGCTTCGACCCACGAGCTGTCCTTGAGAGCCATTTGATAGTTCTTTGGTTCAATCTGGCTGATGAAGCAGGTGTACAAGCATTCGTTAATAATGCCTGTATCTTTAATGCTTGTGTAAACACAAGTGCGCTCATTCAAGCTTCGTCTTGTTTGTACACCGTCGGACAGATCACCTATCACGTTCTCCAAAGGGTGATTTTTGTGAACACTCGTAGTCGGAACCGAACTGACTTGTAGATTGTCTTCCAGGTTCGAAGATAGTTCATCAATGGGTGATTGTTGTTGAGAGTGAAAAGGATTGAAGAATTCCTCTTCTGTAGAGGCAGCAGGGGTATCAACAGCATTTGACGAGGAAGGTTGACATTCATCGTACTGCGGTCGTTGCACAACACTTTCTTCCTCATCATAAAGAATCTTCGTAGCTTTTCTCTCATCAACTTCTGCACAATCCAAGTAAGGCAAATTAAAAGATTTAAAAAGCTTATCATAGTCGAAAGCCCCAGCGGGTCCCGTGCTTGGTTTTGGTGATTTGTAACTTGTGATGTCAGTGTTACACACCACCTCAACCTTGCTGGTCGATAGATTAAAGACTCATCTGTTGGGTGTCCCAACAACATATCCGACTAAAATACCTTTGTCGGCTATCTCACCAAATTTTGAGTTCGTCTTTAATATCGAACACGGGGACCCGAATGGTTCGAGACCATTCAAGTTAGGCTTTCTACCATGCATAAGTTCATAACATGTTTTATTCAATCTTTTAACAGTTAAAACTCGATTAAGGATATAACAGGCTGTTGCAACAGCTTCAGCCCAGAACACCACAGGAAGTTTAGAATCAGCCAGCATGGTTCTGGCTCCTTCAATTAGCGTTCTGTTCTTCCTCTCAGCCACCCCATTTTGTTGCGGAGTATACGGAGCGCTGTACTGGTGGTCTATCCCTTTCTGTAAGCAGAATATCTCCATCTGATAGTTTTTGAACTCTGTCCCATTGTCACTCCTGATGTATTTAACCTTTCTCCCCATAATATTCTCAACCTTGGTAATCAAGTTAATTACCAACTGAACCGTTTCATCCTTTGTCTTCAGGAAATATACCCAAGAATATCGAGAGAAATCATCAGTTATCACCAAGCAGTATGATGTTCCACCTAGGCTTTTTACATTCACGGGACCGAAGAGATCCATGTGAAGTAGGTCTAGGGTACCGACTATTGAATTAACCTTCTTGGTGTGATGAGATTTCTTGTGTTGCTTTCCCTTCTTGCACGATAGACATTGGTCTTCAAAGTTGAAATTTTTCAAGGAAACACCCAGCACCAGCCCATTCTTGACAATGTAGTTCATTTTTCGAAGATGTATATGCCCCAGTCTTCGATGTCATAACTCGGACTCCGATTCAGTTGCTTTTGATAGAAGACATGATTCTTCTGTTGCCATCTCAGTCGACCTCATGTCCATAACATATGTATTCTTTTCCCTTGGAGCCTTCATTACTATCCATGCCTCTGGTATCTTGAAACCAGGATACAGTACAATCGCTTCATTTTTGGTAAAGTGCACAGTGTAATCTTTGTCACAGATCTGAGACACACTCAGCAAATTATGCTTCAGCTCTTCAACGAAATTCACCTTTTCTAGCTTCATTTTACCATTTGTCATCGTCCCCATTCCAGTAATGCTACCACCACTCTCTCCAGCAAAACTTACTCTACCTCCCTGAACAGGTTTCCATTCGTGTAACAAATTCTTGTTACCCGTCATGTGCCGGGAACAGCCGCTATCCACAACCCATAGATTGTTTGCAGCCCTGTTCAACTGTTCCTGCACGATTAAAGTAAAGGATTAAAATCTGGGGACCCAAGACCTATTGGTCTTGGGTCGATTAAATCTGTTAAAAGGCATCCCGTACTTTGGCTGTCCAAAGTTAGTATTAGAATGATTTCTGTAAGTCCTAAAAGGATACCTTCTTGTAGATTGACTATGAGGCCATCCAAACCTTCGTGAATTAAATTAATTATAACTAATGATTTGGTTGTTAACAGGGAAAAACTAAGATCGATTTCTTTAAAAACCTGGATTAGTCCAATATCTGAACTTTGATGAGTTTGCATTCTTACCATTATAGTAATTACTGTTAGCTCTATTCAATCAGGTGTCCTATTTGATTGCATCTGAAACAACTCCTGTGTTCAACTTTCGTCTCAACAGTTGTTTTAGATGTTGAGTTTGCATTACTGCCCGTTTGTCTAACATATGGTGGGACATACGGGTTTAGTGGGGAATTCTTTTCAGTTGGTTTATGTTCCTCTCCACGTTTTAGTAACACTGCCTCTTCTTTTGTCTCACTAGACTCAGATGTCTTGTCCGAATTTGATGAGACAGAACTAGGAACATAAATCTTAACATTCGAAACAGGCTTACTCGTTTTGCTTTTACTAACTTCTGGATCTTTAATCGTAACTTTAACAGGAACTGTCTGACCATTTTCAACATCAACAGATTTCAGATTACTAGGATCATACGTATAGTTATGATTATAAGGTGGTGGAACTTCAGAATATCCAATTCCTCCCCTTTTAACTGGGGAACGTTGATCACTTACGAGGTGATCAAGTATTGCGGAGGAATTTCTAAATTGCTCAAGCTTTCTGTTTAGTTCCACCACTTTCACCTGGTAATCAGCTATCTGTTTATCCTTTTCAGCAATTAGTTTGGTTTTCTCTTCTAACACTTCATAGCTAAGATCAATTACTTGTATTTTTTCAGCTAGACTGGCTTTAAGACTTCTGATATCTTTCTCACTAGCTTTTATTTTTACCGTGTAACTGTTTTCTCTAGTTTTAGTGTAATAATGATCTTCTTTTACTGTTTTAAATTGAGCATCCAAACTAACAAACTGATCAGTTATTGTTTTCAATTGTTCAGACAGATTTTCACATTTCGTACAAGGGAGTTTAGAACTTACCTCAGAGAGCTGATCATTCACCTCTGCCATATAAGCTTGATCTTCTATTATCTCTCTGTTTTTTCCTTCAGTTTCGATGTTAACCAAGTTGGCCTGTTCGAACACTTCCAAACTAACAAACTGATCAGTTATTGTTAACCAAGATTCCAATTGTATTCCCCGTTCTGTCTGGATATCATCGCCCTATTCTCGTTACTTCCCCCATTCGGTTGTGTTGGCCTATTCTGACTACGTTATACTCGTTCATTTGTGCATTCTTTAGCAAAGTGTCCATTCTGTTGACAGTTATAACACCGAACCTTTGACTTATCAAACCCTGGTCTTTCGCCAACAAACTTTCTACCAGTTTTCTTCATAAACCTTTTGACTCTTCTTACTATCATCGCCATCTGCCACTGCAGATCCATCTCCTCCAAATCATCAGCATCGATCTGATCATAGTCTTCGTCTAAAGTTGCAGGGTCATCGATTTTACCTTTAATGTAATTTTCGTAAGAAGCAATGAAAGATGCATAGAGAGCAAACTGCTGTTCAGCAGATTTAACACTCATGGGCATCTGAGAGTAGTTTTTGTTCGGAACACTTGAGGAAAAACTACCCTTTGTTGCTTGAGGTTTAGAAGCATTTGTTCCACCAGCTACGAAACACACATCACCATCCATGTTGAGAGTTACATGAACATCATGAGTTGAGTTAGAGCTCGAGTCTCCCTTTGAGTAGTAAGCAGATGATTCTGACTTCGAACTTGAACTTGAATTAACTTTCGCACCATACATTCCTGGATCCTGAACCTGATCAGTTGATGTCTCTTTTCGAACCATGTTAAGTTCAAAAGTTCGTAGTTTATTGACTGCTGTTTCCAAGTCAATGTTGGCAAACTCTTTATCTTCTCTCATCAAGACAGTGTACATTTCCCATTTCGGTGGGAGAGCATCAAGAAGTTTTTCTACGATCTCCTCTTCTTTGTAAACAATGGAATAATTGTTGAGTTTGGTCATCAGGTGATAATATCTTGTGATGATATCATCAAGTGACTCATTCTTCAAATGTTTGAACACCGAGAATTTGGTTTTGAGTAGCTTAATCTTGGATGCACGTATCCCCACATTACCTTCATATCGGTTTTCAAGCGCTTCCCATAGCTCTCTGGCGGTTTTATATTTCCTGAAGGTGTGAAGAATCTCTTGTGGAAGAGCCATTGTTATCGCAGCATGAGCTTTGCTTTCAGCCTCATACATCTTCTTTTCTTCCTCTTCCATCTTGTTGTACTTCTTAATTTGTTCGCGATCCTCATACAAGGCCGTTGGTGGGATGTATCCATCTTGAATGCACACCCACATCTTAGCATCTTGATATTTAACATATTGTTCAAACCGATCCTTCCAAGCCACGAAATCGGTACCCTTTAGAATTTTTGGGGCCATAGTTGCAGAGCCGGCCTCAACTTCCATTTTCACCACATCCGTAATGTTTATCGAAGTCATCGCTGAAAAAAAAAATACGAACAAACACTCAAAGAAACCCAAAATTAATTAATTTTTTTTATTCTGAACAGTACTGTAGGCGAAGTTAATGATAACTTCGCTTAAGTCTTAACTTCGCTGGATTACACAACTTCGCTGAAATTCTTAACTTCGCTTCTTCTCAACTTCGCCTGATTAGGCGAAGTTGTAGATAACTTCGCTTAAGTTAAGAGAACTTGTGAGGTAGGCGAAGTTGTTAATAATTTCGCTTAAACTTATATCTTCGCCTAAACCCTACAAACAGTGGCGGCAACTTCGCCTGATGAACACAACGATTTTGCAGGTTTGATTTAGACGTATTGCGAGGTATGTGAAGGTGTAATGAGTTGTTTTAGATGGTGGGAGAAGGGTAGGACACGAAAACTCGGTATATTAACGTAAACTCGTCCCGCGAATAGTCGAACGGAACGATTTCTACACCCGTGTGATAATCCCGAACCACACAATCACGAGCAAATGCTCTGATACCAATTGTAGGTTCCCAGCCGGATCTACACGGAAATATCTCGTTCTACGTAGGTGCGGAATCCCTACGTAAGACGATACGAGTGTAGAATCGATATACGTTAAACACAAGCAAACACACGTTACAATAAACAAAGAACACGTTGTATTGCAAATAATAACACGTGATTCACCGATCACAATTACACGTACTGAATCGTTCATTACAAAACAAGCCGCAGCTAAGCTTTTATGGTTATCGACAACTTCGCCTAACATGTTAGGCGAAGTTGTTGATAACTTCGCCTGTTCCACAAGTTCGCTTATAAGAGGCAAACTTGTGAAACAAGTTAACAAAACATTAATACAAATCCAACTAACACAATTACAGACACTAGATACTGAACTACTGACATCATGTACCAACAAACTTTATCTGACTCGTCCACCGATGACACTGTGGAAGCACATCGAGTTCTAGCCCAAGAACGGATCCAAGGAAAATGAAAGAAGGATTCTGATGATAGTGAGTCTGATTATGAGGAGGAGTTATATGCCCTGGTATGGAGATCGAAGAAGGCAAGAACTGGGGAAAGTTCGAGTGTAGTTCACTTTGCCCCACCATCATTAACTGGTATGTCTATGCTACCTCCATCTTCTGATGATCCGTTACCAGTGATCTCTAGTATGGCTACGGTGGCAGTGTCTGCACCGTCTATTGTTCCCTCCATGGCACAGATGTCAGCACCAGAGATTGTTTCCTTACCACCTCCTTCGATTACTCCATCGGAGGTGGTTGCCAGATTTGTTGAGTCCACACTGGTAGCGACTGCTGGGTTATCCGTCTCTATACCACCCACAGTTACTGTTTAGTCTACATTTGATATTCCGGCAAGCTTGGGAATTCCAACGCCTTATGCTCAAGATATATCTCACATGCGGTTTGATTTTGATGCTACCCCGACTAATTCTGAGCGGATTGCGGCACTCGAAAGAGTTGTTGCTGAGCAGTCAAGGATATACCTCATTCAGACACAAGCTATTCAACGGCTCGTGGCTGAGAACCAGATTCAGTAACCTTTTCTTATCGAACATGGTAAACTCTTTGATGCTCTTAAATAGTTCTTAGCATCTCAGGGGGGGGGACTAGTTGCAAAGGTGATGAGCTGAGAACGAAGAAAAGACAGGACAAAGACGATGATCCCAATGCATCGAAAGATGCAGGTGGTGAGCTACCAAGAACTGATCAAACCCTTTGGGCTTCCACATCTCAGGGGGAGTCTTCTGGTCCATCAGGTAGTGCAGGTGGTGAGACAGTGGTTGTTGATGATGAGGATGATTTGGGTGATGATGTGCTGACTATTAGTGAGATTGGAAAAATTGGTGAACAGATAGAGATCGATAGTGGGTTAGAGGAGGGAGAGATACTTGATAAGGGTGTTGAGCATGATATTCCTGGTGCTGGACAAGAGGGCCTGGTTGACGAAAATGTGTCGGGTGATTCTGAATGGGAGGATCAGCCGAGGTGGAAGGAAGGCTATGCTCAATGGTTCTTCAAGACAAAGAAGCCAACGGTACCTACAATGTTCAAGAAAAGTTACAATATCAAGGGTTATGCGGAATCGAAGAAAGGGATTATTTGCTGGTTGTATGATGAACATTTAAAGTTGTTTGTGGTGAAAAGATATGATGGGATTCAGTACTTTGCTAAGAGATTGAAGTCGTTCAACACGTTGCCTGAGTGTGAAGTGAAAGATTTGGCTCGGTTGAGATTGATAAATAGAAGTGATGATGATTTTGCGAGATGGGTTGTAAAGAGCGTGTGGAAGGAGAGTGTTAAGGAGGAAAAGTTTGAGCTATTGAAGCCTCAAAAGGGGAAGCTGATTGAAGATAAGGAACGAGGTATGCGGGTTGATGGCAAGCCCTGGATGGTGATGAAGTACAAGCCGATTCGTTGTTTGAAAAAGGTTCCTATGAAGCTTATGCCCCAGGATGTGTTGAAGGATCTCAAGTGGTAGTATGTTGATTGCCAAACTGCTGAAGCTGTGATGGAAGATGAAGACGAATAGGAGATCTTGAGAGTGTATGATCCAATGCACTTGATTAATTTGTCTCAAGCTGATTTGCAGGTACTCAATGATAAGAAGATTTTTTATATACCTGCGTGGAAAGATGAAGCGAAGAAATACCAGAGGGTGGTCTCAGTTTGCGTGAGACAGGGGGTTCATGCTTGAAGACGAAGGGTACGTGCTTTTTGGATAACAAGACACAGAGAAGGTGTTAGATATATGAAGCTACTGCCAAGGGGGAGTCTGTTGGTGCAGGATGCCAGTAGTTCATTTATCTCGTGTTTATTGTGTATGTAATTGTTACAATGTTCTTATCTTGTTGAACGTGTTAGTTTGCATTTTATATTAGGCGAACTTGTGGAGTAGCGAAGTTAGGGACAACTTCTCCTAGCATGTTAGGCGAAGTTGTCGCACTATATAACCTAACTTCGGCTACCTTTAGACTAACTTTTGACGGCTGAGTTTTTGTAACAAGTGGTGTTACGTGTTTGGTATCTTTGGTTCTCGATATCGCAATATAACAAGTATTCCTTTGTGTTTGTGTGTTTGCTTGTGATTTACGCGTTCCTCGTGTTAGCACTCGTACCGTATACGTAGGGGATTCCGCACCCAAGTGTTACGAGTTACTCCTGTGTAGATCCGGCTGGGAACCTACAATTGGTATCACTTGTAAGTCCCTGGTGCGATGGTGATCGATACGAGATCCGCACGTGGTCTAGGAGTGCGGAATCCTCCTAGACTCGTTTATGGTTTTGGAAGACGAAGAACACGATTACACACAAACAAACACACGAATGAAATAAACATATCTGCAGACCACTTTATATATTAATCAAAACACATTACATACCAAAAGAGAAAACATGTTACGGCCAACCCGAGGTGAGCTCTACCTCGGGTCTGCCCACGAGACTCTCCCTATCTGTTTTCTCTAGACAACTTTTTGCTCTCTCTCTCTCTTTTCCGTTCAACTAAAACAAGTAACCTCAAACCCTAAACATAACACACATATATATGGATTAATATCTTCACGGGCTTGGGCCTCAAGGTGAAGTTGTTCCTAACTTCACCAACAAGTGAAGTTGTTCCTAACTTCACCAACACGTGAAGTTGTTCTAACTTCACCTATGACGAAGTTGGCTTCCTCCATAACTTCTCCCCATCTAGTCGGAATTGCATAGCGACGGTCACAAAATTCACCAACAGACTCCCCCTTGACCGTTGTTCTCAATTTTAACAAACACAAAAGATCATCTGTTACAAAACATGCACCAACAGACACCCCCTTAACTGATGATCTTCTGTCTTCTTCTTCTTGTAGGACTCGATCTTCAGACATTGCACTGTGATCTTCAAGGTTGAACTTCACATATACATGCAACATCAATCCTGTCTTCAACCAGCCGTGTCTGAAACTGTCTTGTAGCTTCACAAATCTACAAATCACCTGGCGTCTTCCATATCAGATCTCCCCTTCAGTGTAAGCCCCTCCGAACTATATCGATCGAGATCTTTGACCTGCATTCGGTGCCTAGTCGATCATCTCAACCATTCGGTTAGTAACATAAGGTTCAATCTTCAACTACTCAACAACAAGTGATCAGTTTCATCACAAAACCACCTTGACAGAATCTAACACACTTGACCTTAAATATAAAACGGGTTTCCTCATTTGATATCGCAAGCCACTAAAATTGGCCTTACAATCACCCCCATGACTTATGATATCAAAAACTTCGTTGAACCATGTTTCGCATCTTCCGAATCAACCCGATAAAGCCGAAGCATCTTCAATCACCAGGGATAACGATCAAATGACTTTCTTATTATTCCCGAGAATGAAATTATTTAAGTAGCTCACCCCTAATAAATAAGTATCCCAGATACTCGTAACATACGTTTTCAGGTTGAGAGCTTAAACAATTTAATTCCCGATTAAATCCAACTTGTTCAAAAAATTTTCACCTTAATAAATAAGCACCTAAGATGCTCGTATCCCACGTTTTCAGGATCCAAGTCTCGAACGCCTTGAAAATAATATAAATAATATGCTTTGAACACGATCCAATAATGACGAAAACCTGAACAAAATTTGACTTTCTTCAGTTGGTCAACTCCAAAAAAAAACATTATCACCAATTTTTTCCTCAATGATCCTCTCTTCATATGAACGACATATGAAAATTTTCGTTCAAGAAAAATTTCCCGAATTTTTTTTTGGATAATCATATCTTGAACGTCGGAGGAAAGGAAAACATATCGTTAGACTGACCTACGGGTGAACATCGCATAACTTTGCCTGTGAACTTCACATGATAACTTCACCCCTCTTTAACTTCACCAGCTGATAACTTCACCACCTGTTAACTTCACCATCAGATAACTTCACCCTTCATTAACTTCGCCCTTCATTAACTTCGCCTGGCATTAAATTCACCTGACTTTTACTTCGCCTGGCTATAACTTAGCCTGGCTTTAACTTCACCACCTACTACCTTCGCCAAAACCTTAAAATTCGATCGACAACTTCGCCAAAACCCTGTAACTTCGCCGTTTCCGTCTTCCCCAACTAAAATCAGATCTGAAACGTGCCAAAAACACCAAAACGCAGATCTTGAACCATAGCATAAGAGCCTGAGGCTCTGATACCACCTGTAAGTCCTCGGTGCGATAGTGATCGATACGAGATCCGCACGAGGTCTAGGAGTGCGGAATCCTCCTAGACTCGTTTATGGTGTTATAGACGAAGAAAACAAATAAACACAAACATACACACGAATGAGATAAACGAATCTGCAGATCCTTTATATAATATTAAAAACGCATTACATACCAAATGGAAAAACAAAACACGGTCGACCTGAGGTGGGCTCTATCTCGGGTCTGCCCACGCGACTCTCTCTTTCTGTTTCTCTCAATGCAACTAAACAACTGAACAATTGAACTACTAACTTTTTATAGATGACCCCTTAACCCAAAACATAACACATATATATATAGATAAACATCTTCGCGGGCTTGGGCTTGGGCCTATGGTGAAGTTGTCCTAACTTCACCAACACGTAAAGTTGTTCTAACTTCACCAACACATGAAGTTGTTCAAACTTCACCAACACATGAAGTTGTTCTAACTTCACCTATGACAAAGTTGGCTCCTTCCACAACTTCTCCCCAACTAGTCAGAATTGCATAGCGACGGTCACAAAATTCACCAACAGACTCCCCCTTGACCATTGCTCTCAATTCTAACAAACACAAAAGATCATCTGTTACAAAACATCCACCAACAGACTCCCCCTTTTCCGTTGCTCTTCTGTGTTCTTCTTCTGGTAGGACACAATCTTCAGATATTGCACTGTGATCTTCAAGGTTGAACTTCACATATATACACAACATCAATCATGTCCTCAACCAGCAGTGTCTGAATATGAATTTATAGCTTCACAAATCTACCAATCACCCGACGTCTTCCATATCAGATCTACCCTTCAGTGTAAGCCCCTCCAAACTATATCGATCGAGATCTTTGACCTGCATCCCGGTGCCTAATCGATCATCTCAACCATTCGGTTAGTAAGATAAGGTTCAATATTCAACTACTCAACAGCAAGTGATAAGTTTCATCATAAAACCATCTTGATAGAATCTAACACACATGCCCTGTAATAATCATCAAAAGCTTAACCCATCCTCCATGATCTTTATTACCCGAGCATCCATGATCTCCAAAAATATTGTCACCAAATTCTTCCTCAATGATCCTCCTTTCATATGAATGACATATGAAAATTTTCGTTCAAGAAAATTTTTCGATTTTTTTTTGGAATACCATATCTTGAACGTAGGAGGAAAAGAGAAAAATATATCGATAACTTCACTTGATAAATTCACCCCTCTTTAACTTCACCCGCTGATAACTTCACCACCAGATAACTTCACAATCTGTTAACTTCACCACTTGATAACTTCACCACCAGATAACTTTGCCTTTTTTTAACTTCGCCCTTCATTAACTTCGCCTAGCTTTAACTTCACCACCCAATAACTTCGCCAACCAATAACTTCGCCAATCAGTAACTTCACCAACCAGTAACTTCGCCAAAACCCAATAACTTCGCCATTTCCGTCTTCCCCAACTAAAATCATATCTGAAACGGACGAAAAACACCAAAATGCAGATCTCGAACCATAGCATAAGAGCCTAAGGCTCTGATACCAATTGTAAGTCCCCGGTGCGATGGTGATTGATACGAGATCCGCACGAGGTCTAGGAGTGCGGAATCCTCCTAGACTCATTTATGGTGTTGGAAGACGAAGAACATGATTACACACAAACAAACACACGAACGAAATAAACAGATATGCAGACCACTTCATATATTAATCAAAACACATTACATACCAAAAGAGAAAACATGTTACGGCCGACCCGAGGTGATCTCTATCTCGGGTCTGCACATGAGACTCTCCCAATCTGTTTCTTCTAGACAACTTTTTGCTCTCCCTCTCTCTCTTTTCTGTTCAACTTAAACAAGTAACCTCAAACCCTAAACATAACACACACATATATATAGATAAATATCTTCGCGGGCTTGGGCCTCAAGGTAAAGTTGTTCCTAACTTCACCAACAAGTGAAGTTGTTCCTAACTTCACCAACATGTGAAGTTGTTCCTAACTTCACCAAGTTGTTCTAACTTCACCAACACGTTAAGTTGTTCTAACTTCACCAACACGTGAAGTTGTTCTAACTTCACCTATGACGAAGTTGGCTCTCTCCATAACTTCTCCCCATCTAGTCGGAATTGCATAGCGACGGTCACAAAATGCACAAACAGACTCCTCCTTGATCGTTGCTCTCAATTCTAACAAACACAAAAGATCATCTGTTACAAAACATGCACCAACACTTTGGCAGACCTTGGGGCCAACATCAATCTTATGCCGTATTATGTTTTTAGTTAGTTGGGTCTTGGCGAACCGAGGCCAACCCGAATGAGTATCAAACTTGCTGATCGTTCTGTGAAATACCTGCGAGGGGTGGTTGAGAACATGCTTGTTCGTACGACAAGTTCATCTTTCATGTGGACTTTGTCATTCTGGATATGAACGAGGACGATAGTATCCCTCTCATTTTAGGCTGACCATTCCTTGCTACCACATAGGCGTTGATCGCATCCGTGAGGTAAAACTGATTCTGAGAGTTGGGGATGATAACGTCACCTTTGACGTGTGACATTTGTCAAATTCAGGTCTCGATTGTATTCGTATTGGTGTTGTTTTATGTTGTAAACCGACCTGTTTTGTAAACTGAAACTCATGATATATAAAATATTGGATTTTTATGTTAACAAATCATTCCCATTTGTTTAATTTGAAAAACACCTTTTACGGATTCGAAAACGGACTTAAAACAAGCAAAATACATCAAAAACGAACTTCCGGACGCACAAACGAACCACAAAAGAGGAGCTGGGCCAGCACCCCCTGGGCAAGCCGCGCACAATTTTTAGTTTGTTTGTTGTTTTGTGCTTTGCTTGTTTGTTTAACCCATCTATTTTCGTGCAAAACATAAAAGAGAACATTGTAAATAAGCTTTGACCCTTACCCTATATATACTCACCCATCTCCTTCATTTTTACACTTGCTCTTACCCCAAATTCTCTCTCAAATCCTCCATAGATTCAAGGTTGTTATTTATGTATTCTTGAAGGTTTGACTTTCAAATGTCAAACCAAGCTTCATCTTTCATTCTATTTAGCTTATGTAGTCTTACTAATACTTGAATATGGTGGTACAACATATATACAATACACACCCCTTGTTTCCTTTGGTAGTTACTTCTCCGGTTCCGATCGGTTAAGTTTCGACCTCATAAGGCAAGGCTTTATGGAGGACTTCGTGTTCTTGATATATACACACACATAACTTGTTTGCACATATTACTTATGACTAACTTCTGCTCATTTTAGTTTATTTACAAGTTCCATGGTATGGGTTCTAAGAGTCTATGCTACAGTTTAACCGTATATAGCTCTAAACCGGAAACCAAACTTTTGCTTACTAGTTTTGTTAAAAATAGTTGTTTAAACATGTTTAATGTTAGATTTGAGCTCTAAAATAACTTTTACAAGTTCTTTGATATTAAGCATGTGGAATCCATCTATGAACTCGATGGGAGATGGAAACAGAACCAAACCAAAAACTTTTGCTTAAAAGACTTGTTGTTAACTTTTTAGTTGTAAAACTTAAATATTTCTCATTTATAAATTATTATACAAGATCTATGATACTTGGGCAAGTGGAGACCATTGAGGAACATATTGTGAGATGGAAACCGAACCAATTCGATTTTTACTCGCTTAAGACACACAAGTGTGTTTTTAGCTATCAAGACTTGTATATTTCTTTAAAAATAGTTTACAGACTGATTTTAATTATTTTCTTAAGTATTTGGAAATGTTGGATCCAACTTGATCTCGTAACAAAGTTTGGACCGACAAAACCGAACACTCGCTTAACGTGCGTTGTTAGTTCTAATACAATATATCTACATACTTGGTTAAGTGTAATTATGTTTTATTGAGTTATCTAATAACATTCATTATTTTAGAAAGTTGACTTTGGGTTTGACCAATTATCAAGACCCGAACCAACAACCCAAACACTCGTTAAAGATCAGTTTTAGTATCTTTGTCCCAAAGGAGATTGCATTTAGCATTTTCTCACCTTATTACTTAACATAGGTTAAGTAAATATTAAGGTTAGATAAGTCAACCCAATTTTAAGCAAACTTACATTTTTAAAGGGTTATTATTATAAATTCTTAAATATTTACATTTTAAACCTCGTACTTTAAATTGTTTACTTTTTGCAACAATTATTTTATTTAAAGATCTTCAAGGCAACTTTTCTAAATCCAAGACTTCTTTTATTTTAGGCTTCATACATTAAACTCGTCATTCCGGCAAATCTCCAAATAATCAATCTTTCAAGTTTATTACTTGAACGTGAGTAACTTCATACCCCGTTTTCTATCTTTTATTTTGGGGGTGACATTTCATCTTATCTAAACTAAATGTTTTATACGTGGGTCTTAAACCACAAATGTTGTTGTTTACTTTACTTGGATAATTGCTCGATTTGGTGTTCTTTGCTTATATGTCTATGTGTTTATCGCTTTTGGATGGTGGAACTATAAATCCTAGACCATTTGGCAACCCCTCATGGCAAGGTGTCGTTAACGTAATGTAATTAATGATAACTATAAAATCCTAAACTATTTGGCAACCCCTTATAGTTGGGTGTCGCTAACTTGTTAGCGATAACTATTTTATCCAAGTTTATAGCTATTATTTATGGTTTTGTATACTAGTTTTGTGGCTTTTCAAACTATATATCTATTGTTCAAACTTATGAATTGCTCACCAACCTTTGTGTTGACAAAATTTATTTTATGAAATGTTACAGGTTTGTATCTAGGTTTATTTGATGATTGTGGAGGAAACGAAAGTCAAGACCTTTAAGTTATTAGCAAAAATGAACAATATTTGATTTGCTATATTTTGTTATATCTTGTTGTTGACTATCTCTTGAATATTGTTATGTGACATTTTCGATGTTGTGAAATGAAATGAGTTTGTTAAATATTGTCGCTTTAAATTAGCGTCATGCGCTTATGGGCAATCGTTACACCTCGGCATGTTCCGCCGCCTTTGGTCGGGGTGTGACAGATTGGTATCAGAGCCATGACAATTAGGATATGTGGTTAGACGTAACGACCTAGAATTTTTATGCTTAGGGTCCTATACGTGTGTTCATACGTGTTTACTCTATTTTATTGTTCATATCGCATGTTATTTATTTATAAACTTGTTTAAAATTCACCAATATCCTAAATGTTCACATACACACACTTTCATAGTATTTCCAAGGTATCCATACCTTAAAACGAAAAAAATAGATTTTCATTGTGTTTTATGGATTACAAGACTAACAAGGATCCCGTTGTTTCAAATCCCTTAAAGGTTGTGTTTATATCGGGTTTGTAGCCATCATAAAAAAAGAGACATCATAAAATGACCATTTGACAAAAAGATTCCAAGGATCGAATGTGATTTACTTACCTGGGATGGTTGAGTTATAGTGCTCGTTTTCTAGGTCATAAACCGTATTATAAATGTCAATACTTTAAGTAGTCGAATGCGAGCGTTTCGGTCGCCATCCTAATTTTCGGTGTTAAAACAATAGATCTACGGTGGTTCGTGGACTAGTGTTTTGACATGACGTTGTATCTCGATTTATTGTGTTATTATTGTTATTTGAGTCGAAAAAATGAAAAAGTCGGGGTGGTTCGTGCACATGTTTAGACTCCAACATGGTGTTTTATATAATTTTTAGTGTTGGAATATCAAGTCATGGTGGTTCTTGCATGACTTTCCGACTCTATAAATCTCAAAATCTCAAATTTTCAAGCTTTAACCATCTCAAAATCATTTACGTTTTGTTTACGGTTTTGTTATTTATATACAAAGTTTTATATTTTACCTAACACTAACATCTTCTACATACTAACTTTAGAATTCACAAATCAAAAATTGAAATCTTATTTTATTTTATACACCTTTATATTCATTTCCTTTTACCCAAAACTTATTCCATTTTCTTTATAAATTTTAGCATGCCTCCGCTAAGACGCCAACCGCGCAAGAACTCCATCCGACGCATGGCCGCTCTCGTCGCCAAACAAATGGCCGCTGTGATTCCCGAACTTATAACCTAAATCCAAGCTACCCTACCCTCACCCGTTCTTACACCCGTTGAACCCAAACCCGCATGTTACCTATTTAAGCAATTCACTAGTGCTAACCCGTCCGAATTCTTTGGAACCAACTGTGCGACTACCTTGTTGCAATGGTTTGAATCGATTGAAAGTGTGTTTTGGAATAGCGAATGCCCCGAATCAAAAAAGACAAACTTCGCTTCAAGCATGTTTAGAAAAACCTCTATAACATGGTGGGGTAGTGTCATGCACCTTCAAGGTTCGGATGTGGCTATGGCTCTTCCATGAGCCGAACTCAAGGCACTTATGATGAAGAAATTATGTCCCAAACACGAGCTCCAAAAGCTTGAGGTAGAATTTTGGAACCTAAAATAAGAAAGTGGTGATAACGCCGCTTACTCACTCCGCTTCCATGAGTTGAGCATCCTTGTTCCTCATTTGGTTACCCCAACCGAACGTGAAATTGATAAATATATTGGGTGTTTACCGATGCAAATCCGTGACTCCGTCATGAGTAGCAAGCCCCCAAAACTTGAGGAAGCCATCACATTAGCCGGTGCGCTATCGGAAAATCATGTGAAGGCGGGTACCCTAACCCTCAAGAAAGCAAGTGAGAAATCCAAGCCCGAGCCCGCACCGCAAGCCAAGGTTGAACCCGCACCACAAGCCATTAACTACTCAAACTCTTCCCGACACAACAACAACAACAACAAAAAGAAACCCAAAACCAACTACCGAAACTATGCCGTCACCCAACCTCAACCACAACAACAAACCCAAGATCCACCACAAAACCGAAAACCTTATGTTGGAAACGCCCCGCTATGCAACACTTGCCAACTTCACCACCCACCAAACACGCCTTGTCGCCATTGTACCATTTGCAACCGACTTGGCCATCTCCACACCACATGCCGATCCACCCAACGGACCCAACCTAACCAACCAAACCAACCAAGAACCTTTCCCCAAAATACCCAAAACCGATATGCACCCTACCCACCAAACCAACCTCAAAAACCCCGAGCTTGCTTTAATTGTGGTGATCCAAACCATTTCCACAACAATTGCCCACGCCTAACATTTTCCAACCAAGCCCAAACCATGACCAGACCTTACTACCAAACCCAAGCCTACCAAGTTCAAACCTATCAACCCCAACTCCCCCAACTCAATGCACCAATCATCCAACCCATCCAAGCAGTCCAAGCACCACCTCCACCTCCCCAACAAGCACCACAAGTCAACCATGGCAACCAAAGGCGAGCTTTATAATAAATGAATGCAAATCAAGCTCAAGTGGAAAACGATGTTGTGAATGGCATGTTTTTGGTGAACTATCATTTGGCTTCAATTTTATTTGATACGGGTGCCAATAGAAGTTTTATATCTTTGAAATTTGAGTCGAAACTTGCGATGCCTCGAACTAAGCTTTCCCGACCGTTCTTTTTTGAAGTCGCCAATGGCAATTCCATTATCATCGATTCCGTCGTCCGCGATTGTTCTCTTATTCTTTCTAAGCATAAATTCTCCATCGATCTCATCCCGATGCAATTGGGAAGTTTCGATGTCATAGTAGGCATGGATTGGTTATCTTTGCACCGTGCCAAAGTCTTTTGTTTCGATAAATTCATTCGCATTCCTCTTGTCAATGGTAAAATTCTTAAGGTCCTCGGCAACGCAACACCTCGAAGGCTTAATCTCATGTCATGCGCTCAGTCGCAAAAGTACTTACACCAAAAGTATGTTCCGTTTCTAGCTCTCACGGAGACAAAAGACAAAAAGGAAATGAAAATCTAAGATATTTCCATCGTTCGTGATTTCCTCGATGTCTTTCCCGATGATGTCACCGGTCTTCCGCCCGTTCGTTCGATTGAATTCCAAATCGATCTTGTGCCCGACACGATGCCCGTGGCCAAGGCTCCTTACCGTTTAGCCCCTTCGGAAATGCAAGAACTATCAAACCAACTCGAAGAACTTTCCAATAAAGGCTTCATTCGTCCAAGCTCTTCTCCTTGGAGTGCTCCCGTTCTGTTCGTGAAAAAGAAGGATGATTCGTTTCGTATGTGCATCGATTACCGAGAACTTAACAAGCTTACTATTAAAAATCGTTATCCATTGCCACGTATCGACGACTTATTCGACTAACTTCAAGGCGCAACTTGTTTCTTCAAAATTGATCTTCGATCGGGTTATCATCAATTGCTTGTTCGCAAAGAAGACATTCTTAAAACCGCTTTCCATACTCTATATGGACATTTCGAATTTTTGGTTATGCCCTTCGGGTTAACAAATGCACCCGTGGTTTATGGACCTCATGAACCGCGCTTGCAAACCATTCCCTGATAAATTCGTTATTGTCTTTATTGATGACATCCTTATCTTTTCCAAATCCAAAGCCGAACATGAACATCATTTGCGTTCCATTCTGGAGCTCCTTAGAAACGAACAACTCTATGCCAAATTCTCCAAATGCGAATTTTGGCTCGAGGAAGTTCAATTTTTAGGACATATCGTAAATGACAAAGGTATTCATGTTGATCCCGCTAAAATTGAGGCTGTTAAGGATTGGAAAACTCCAACGACTCCCACGAAAATTCGATCCTTCCTTGGTTTGGCTGGATATTATCGGCGTTTCATTCAGAATTTTTCCAAGATCTTTTTGCCTCTCACCTCTCTCACTCATAAAGGAAAACCTTTTGATTGGGGTTCGAAGCAAGAGGAAGCCTTTTGTACTCTCAAGGACATGCTTTGCAATGCTCCTGTTCTAACCCTTCCCGATGGAAACGACGATTTCGTTGTATTTTGCGATGCCTCCAATCAAGGCCTTGGTTGTGTTCTCATGCAACGAGGTCAAGTCATCGCATACGCATCAAGACAACTTAAGGTCAACGAGAAGAACTATACGACTCACGATCTCGAACTTGGTGCCGTCGTTTTCGCTCTCAAAATCTGGAGACATTACCTGTATGGTACAAAATGTGTGGTTTTTACCGATCATAAAAGCCTTCAAAATATTTTTGACCAAAAAGATCTCAACATTAGACAACGACGATGGGCCGAATTACTTAGTGATTACGATTGCGAGATTCACTACCATCCCGGTAAAGCGAATGTTGTCGCCGATGCCCTAAGTCGAAAGGTTAATGTTAAATCCGTTCTGCTTTAAGCGTTGTTGTTCAAACCGATCTTCAAATTCGTATCTTTCAAGCTCAACGTACATCCGTCGAAGAAGTTAATATGTACGAAGAAATGTCATGTGGAGCCGAAATTCAACTCTAAACCAAACCCAATGGTCTTTTGTACTTTCTCAATCGTTTGTGGGATCCCGATCGCGATGACCTTCGTACTTGTATACTCGACGAAGCTCACAATTCGCGGTATTCCGTTCATCCCGGTGCGGATAAGATGTATTTCGATCTTCGTGCTACCTTTTGGTGGCCGGGTATGAAAAAGGACGTAGCGTTGTTTGTATCTAAATGTCTTACTTGCTCAAAAGTCAAAGCCGAACATCAAAGAACTTTTGGTCTACTCGAGCAACCACCGATTCCCGTTTGGAAATGGGAAGACATTGCTATGGACTTTAGCATTTGGGTGATCATCGATCGTTTGACCAAATCTGCTCATTTCATTCCGACCCGCGAGAAATATTCTGCCGAGCAGCTTGCTCAAATTTATGTTCGGGAAATCGTGTGCCGACACGGTTTGCCATTGACAATCATTCTGATCGCGATGCTCGTTTCACCTCACATTTTTGGCGATCTTTTCAAGATGCTTTGGGAACACGTCTCGATCTTAGCACCGTTTATCATCCTCAAACGGACGGTCAATCCAAACGTACAATCCAAAAACTCGAGGATATGCTACGAGCATGTGTTCTTGATTTCGGTGGGAATTGGGATTCTCATCTTCCGTTCATCGAGTTCTCCTATAACAATAGCTACCATTCTAGCATTGATGTGGCTCCTTTTCAAGCTCTTTACGGTTGTAAATGTCGATCTCCGATTAGTTGGAACGAAATCGGTGAAACTCAAATCACAGGACCTGAAATGGTCCAAGAAGCTACCGATTTCATTGATCAAATCCGTAAAAATCTCTTAGCCGCTAGAAGTCGTCAAAAGAGTTACGCCGACAAAAGGCGAAAACCTATCGAATTTAATGTTGACGACCTTGTCATTCTAAAAGTATCTCCTTAGAAGGGGGTAGTATGTTTCGGAAAGAAAGGTAAGCTAGCTCCTCGTTTCGGTTGTCCTTTCAAAATCTTTGAGCGTGTTGGGAAAGTAGCGTATCGACTCGAACTACCGCAAGAACTTGCCGGTGTTCATCCGACATTTCATGTTTCGAATATCAAAAGTGCCTAGCGAAGGGTAATCTCCACATGCCTCAAGAAGAAGTACATGTCGATGAGTCGATGATCGTGGTTGAACGACCCGTTGAGATCATGGATCGCAACGAGAAGAAAACCAAGCGTAGTCGTATTCGGTTGGTCAAAGTTCGATGGTAATCACGGCGTGGCGCGGAATTTACTTGGGAACGAGAAGACGTAATGAAAGAGAAGTATCCACATTTGTTTGCATCGTCATCTTCATCTTAATTTCGAGACGAAATTTCCTAAAGTAGGGAATACTGTGACATTTGTCAAATTCCGGTCTCGATTGTATTCGTATTGGTGTTGTTTTATGTCGTAAACCGATCCGTTTTGTAAACCGAAACTCATGATATATAAAATATTGGATTTTTATGTTACCAAATCATTCCCATTTGTTTAATTTGAAAAACCCTATTTACGGATTCAAAAACGGACTTAAAACGAGCAAAATACATCGAAGACGAACTTCCGGACGCACAAACGAACCACAAAAGATGAGCTGGGCCAGCCCCCCCCTCCCTGGGCAATCCGCGCCGTGCGACCAGAAGGACAAGCGGAGGCCGCGAGATGCCTAGACACCCATGTACACAATTTTTAGTTTGTTTGTTGTTTTGTGCATTGCTTGTTTGTTTAACCCATCTATTTTCATGCAAAACATAAAAGAGAACCTTGTAAATAAGCTTTGACCCTTACCCTATATATACTCACCCATCTCCTTCAATTTTACACTTGCTCTTACCCCAAATTCTCTCTCAAATCCTCCATAGATTCAAAGTTGTTATTTATGTATTCTTGAAGGTTTGACTTCCAAATGTCAAACCAAGCTTCATCTTTCATTCTATTTAGCTTATGTAGTCTTAATAATACTTGAATATGGTGGTACAACATATATATATAATACACACCCCTTTTTTCCTTTGGTAGATACTTCTTCGGTTCCGATCGGTTAAGTTTCGACCTCGTAAGGCAAGGATTTATGGAGGACTTCGTGTTCTTGATATATACACACACACATAACTTGTTTGCACATATTATTTATGACTAACTTCTGCTCATTTTAGTTTATTTACAAGTTCCATGGTGTGGGTTCTAAGAGTTTATGCTTCGGTTTAATCGTATATAGCTCTAAACCGAAAACCGAACTTTTGCTTACTAGTTTTGTTAAAATAGTTGTTTAAACATGTTTAATGTTAGATTTGAGTTCTAAAATCATTTTTACAAGTTCTTTGATATTAAGCATGTGGAATCCATCTATGAACTCGCTGGGAGATGGAAACCGAACCAAACCGAAACTTTTGCTTAAAAGACTTGTTGTTAACCTTTTAGTTGTAAAACTTAAATATTTCTCATTTATAAATTATTATACAAGATCTATGATATTAGGGCATGTGGAGACCATCGAGGAACATATTGTGAGATGGAAACCGAACCAATCTGATTTTTACTCGCTTAAGACATACAAGTGTGTTTTTAGCTATCAAGACTTGTATGTTTCTTTAAAAATAGTTTACAAACTGATTTTAATTATTTTCTTAAGTATTTGGAAATGTTAGATCCAACTTGATCTCGTAACAAAGTTTGGACCGACAAAACCGAACACTCGCTTAACGTGTTGTTAGTTCTAAAACAATAGATCTACATACTTGGTTAAGTGTTATTATGTTTTATTGAGTT
The DNA here is from genome assembly GCF_021521415.1 of Bidens hawaiensis. Taxonomy (NCBI): domain Eukaryota; kingdom Viridiplantae; phylum Streptophyta; class Magnoliopsida; order Asterales; family Asteraceae; genus Bidens; species Bidens hawaiensis. The sequence continues at coordinate 238,687 of NW_027494785.1, read as the reverse complement.
ATCTAATAACATTCATTATTTTGGAAAGTTGACTTTGGGTTTGACCATCGTATCTCGTTGACACCCTGTATTTCGTTGACACCATTGTATCGCATGTGCGGGATTTTTTCACTTACATCTGTGGAGGACCTACCTTGGACCCACAGATTCTCAATAGGGAGATTTAGAGGTCGAGATGGTTGCTATGACCGCTCCACCATTGATGGATGACACCGTGTCACCACCCATAGATTCAAAGTCAGCTGTTGAGATCATGCGAGACGATCCGAGAGACCGACCTTCCGTTGAGAGTCCTCCTCCTTCCTTAGAACTTAAGGATCAACCCGATCATCTGGAGTATGCGTTTCTGGACGAGGAGAGGAAGCTACCCTTCATTATGGCGTCTGCCTTGACGGAGGTCGAGAAGTTGAAGTTGTTGAAGGTGCTGCAAGCGCATAAGGAGGCGATAGCATGGAATATTATCGACATCAAAGGGATTAATCCCTCGTTCTACACTCATAAGATCCTCATGGAGGATAATTTCAAATCAGTCGTTCAGCCTCAACGGAGGCTTAATCCGAAAATGCTAGAGGTCGTTAAGAAAGAAATCATTAAACTCCTTGATGTGGGAATCTTTTTTCCCATCTCTGATAGCACATGGGTGAGTCTGGTCCAAGTGTTACGAAGAAGGGTGGCATGACTGTCGTTACCAATGTAAGGAACGAGCTTATTCCCACTAGGACCATAACCGGTTGGAGAGTCTGCATCGACTACCGCAGACTAAATGATGCCACTAGGAAAGATTACTTTCCTCTACCTTTCATTGATCAGATGCTTGAGCGTTTGGCGGGTCAGCAGTACTACTGTTTTCTGGATGGTTTCTCCGGGTGTTTCCAAATCCCGATCTCTCCCGATGATTAGGAGAAAACCACATTCACCTGCCCCTACGGCACGTTTTCCTATAAACGCATGCCCTTTGGACTATGTAACGCTCCAGCTACTTTCCAGTGATGTATGGTGGCAATATTTCACGACATGATCGAGGATTCCATGGAGGTTTTCATGGACGATTTTTCTGTCTTCGGGAGTTCTTTCGATCATTGTCTCTCCAACCTTGAAAGGATGATGTGTCACACCCTCAAAATCCACTAATGGAGTTTTACCGTCAGAGGGTGTGAACTAACAGGATCGGATTCATTAGTTATAATCAAACCATAAAACAAAGTTTCAAAACCATGAAAATGTTTACGAGTAATTAAATGCGGAAGCGTAAAAACCATAGAAACCAATGTTGCGTCACGCAGGACGACTTAAAACCCAATGATAACAGTTTAAAATAAGTTTGCATAATTAAAAGTGTTTCAAGCAATGCATGATCCTAAACCGCGCGCCCGCCTCGGCTACCTGAGAATAACATACTAAAAGTGTCAACACAAGGTTGGTGAGTTCACAAGTTTATATAAAATAAAGCGTTCAGCGTTTTGCGTTAAGCGTTTTGCGTTACAGCGTTTTGCGTTACAGCGTTTTGCGTTACAGCGTTTTGCGTTACCAGATAGTGTTATGTCAATTATATATCTATAGGTAGCTAGCCTATAAAACAAGTATCACTAAGTGTTAGACACCGAAGCTGACTGTTTATCATTTGCCTTGCCACCAGGTCTATCCCGACCATGGTATGTGTTTAGCCAAGATTACACCCACTCGACCTCCAGTCGAGTTTAGCGTTTGGTGGGGTTTGTCAAACCCAGTAGTACTACTCAACAATGACTCGCTATTATCCAATATTAAACGGTTCGATGTGAATGAAGGACTTTAGTTATTGCGTTTGCCACTTAGTCTTTACAAGTGATATATAATCTATATTAACAAAATCTTAAATGCTTTTTCGGAGTATGTTATCTCCCCCAAGTGAAAAGTGTTTAAAAAGTTAAAAAGGGGAAAGTGAAACTCACTGTTTGCGAAGTATTCCCAAAATAATTCACCAAGATGCGCGTCACAGAAAAACTCTCTCTAGCGTTCTAAATTAACAAAGAGATTTTTTCTAAGTGTCGGAATATTATCGAGTCTCTAGACCCGGCACATAATACCTATGCACACAACATGTTTCGTGTTTCGTTTGTGAATCGTGTGTGACTTTAACAAGTGTAGTTGTGATACGTTACATGTGTAAGCAATTATTTACGTGTCATGTATTCATAATGTACATCACTAGCAATTATTCCCCGTAAGGGCAATTTGGTCAACACATAACAATTAACTAGCAATTATTCCCCATGAGGGCAATTTGGTCAAATCATGACAATCAATTAGCAATCACGTTGTTTTATGCAACTTTCACAAAGCTCAGCAACTAGTTTCTTAACGACAGAATTCTACTTGAAAAACTAGTCTATCCCACCGATCATAGCATCACAATTAATTTACCAAAAATCATCACAAAAGCATATATGTCTTAGGTTTCCAGAACATATTTTATTATATTTTTATTCCACATAGGTTTCTCACAATAATCAAATCATTACAGCAAACTCATAACAGTCAAATTCATGCGCAACAGAATTTTATTTGAAATTCCCGTTAAACGAAAAATCCAATAAATGCAAGACCACTTGGGTTAGGTTCCTAACTCAATAAGTCAACTTCCAGAAGTGGAACCAACCCAATTGGTCTCGTAGTTCATGAGATATAATATTTACAAAACAACCTAACAGCAGGTCTAACAACTCAGCTTTGCACAACGTTTTTGTAAAATCATAAAAGTTAACTTTTACACGTCCAAAAATTGCAAATTTATATTCTTTAGAAACTAGACTCAACCTAGTTTACTGTAGTATCAATAATCTCAACCAATTTTCAAATTTACACCCCGTTACAGTCAATTAAACATCAACAACACAATCTGTCCAGAAACTGTTTGCATCCAAACTTAACATATTAACTATCTATGGACCATCATTCATTCATATAACACTCTAGACTCCATAATCACTATCCATGCACATCAATTACACATTACATACATGATTAGGGTTTTTGTTTGAACTCAAATCAAAGACACAAGCAAGTAACATGTAACAATATCCATTCTAGTTATCAAATCAACAACAATCTTATGAACACATTACACACATAAATCGGCCCCTAGGGTTTTCAATTAACCCATTAAACATCGAAATTAAGTATAAGGGATGCAAGGGATAGTCGTTTATACCTTCTTAGCACCTTAATCTTCAATCAAAAGCTTGAAAACTTGGTTGTATGTGTGTGTGTGAATGGCGGCAGCCAAGGGAGCCAAGGGAGAGGGGTTCCGATCGGGGTAGAGGGAGGAGAGAAAGAATGAGTTAGGGTTTAGGTTTATTATTATTAATAATAAAAATATGTTATACTCAAGTCCCTCAACTTTCAATTATTGCTTTTCTAGCTTAACTAACTAGTTCTAGTACATTGAGTTAACGTTTATAACGATGTTATCACACAACACATAAGTCTAACACATAATTATCACATAATTACTGTTTTAATGTTTTTCGTTTATTCACCAATCATTTGCGTCAACTCGTTTGCGTTTCGGTGCAATTCACGAAAGACTACACATGTAGTAAGTGTTAAGCGTCATTTAAACCCTAGTTTAAATGTATGAGGTGTGCGTTATAGATTCAGTGATCTTAAGTTTGAATTGACGGAGTTGAGTTAACGGAGTTAACCTGAAATTGACGATTGTCACATCATTCCCATGTTAAAGAATTTTCGTTCCGAAAATTTGAGTCAAGTCGTGATGAGTGTCTGAAAAAGTAAGAAAAATTTTCAGTTTGTCATATCATCCCCTAGTAGAAAGAAATTTCGTCCCGAAATTTAATTCATACCTCCGGTGATTTCTGACGGTTTGTCGGGTTTCGCGGTTTTCTGTGTTTGGTCAGCCCTTCAAAAAGGTGAGGATACTTTTTCATCATTTGATCCTCGCGTTCCCACGTGAACTCCGGTCCACGTCTCGAGTTCCAACGAACCTTAACGATTGGAATTTTGCTGTGCTTGAGCATTTTGGTTTCCCAATCCAAAACCTCGACTGGTTCCTCAATGAAACGTAACTGTTCATCAACTTGCAGTTCATCCAAAGGGACTACTTGAGTCTCATCGGTTAGGCATTTCTTCAAATTGGATACGTGGAATACATTGTGTACGCCACTGAGTTCCGTTGGTAGGTCCAGTCGGTACGCCACCGGACCAATGCGCTCAGTTATTCGATAAGGGCCAACGTATCGTGGGTTGAGTTTGTTTCGCTTTCCAAAGCGAACCACACCTTTCCAAGGTGAGACTTTGAGTAACACTCGATCGTTCACTTGAAATTCGAGAGGTTTTCTGCACTTGTCGGCATAACTCTTTTGGCGATCTCGTGCTGCTGCCATGCGATTTCGGATTTGAACAATCTTTTCCGAAGTTTCGAGTATCAGTTCTGGACCAGTGATTTGGCTGTCACCCACCTCTGCCCAGCAGAGTGGTGATCGACACTTCCGTTCGTACAACGCTTCAAACGGCGCTGCTTTAATACTTGCGTGGTAGCTGTTATTATACGAAAACTCTACCAAAGGTAAGTGAGGTTCCCAACTTTTTCCGAAATCCAATACGCATGCACGCAACATATCCTCCAGGGTCTGAATAGTTCGTTCACTTTGCCCATCCGTCTGAGGACGGTATGCTGTGCTCATATCAAGACGGGTGCCTAGTGCGCTTTGTAGTGACTTCCAAAAGTGCGAAGTGAAACGGGAATCAATCTTTCCATGTAAACGCGAGTCAATCTTTCCGTTTTGTCCGATTCCTTAATCGCTAAGAAGTGTGCAGACTTAATCAACTGGTCAACGATCACCCAGATGGTATCGCATCCCGTCGGTGTCTTAGGTAAACCCGTGATAAAATCCATTGAGATGTGTTCCCATTTCCACATTGGGAGTTCCGGTTGTTGCAGTAGACCAGATGGTTTCTGGTATTCTATTTTGACTCTGGCACAAGTCAAGCATTTGCTCACGTAGGTGGCAATGTCGGCTTTCATGTTCGGCCACCAGTAAAGTGCCTTTAAATAATGATACATTTTATCTGAGCCTGGGTGGATAGAATATCTGGACTTGTGTGCTTCGTCCATCACCAGAGTTCTCAACTCTCCGAACCGTGGAACCCAAATCCGGTTCTCAAAATATCGGACCCCGTCCGATCTGGTTTCAAGTTGCTTGTTCATGCCCCGCATGAGTTCCGATGGAAGATTATAATCTTTCAAAGCTTCGAGTTGCGCCTCGCGAATCTGGTCAGGTAAGTTTGCATGAATCGTGAGTTGCAACGCTCGCACTCGTCTGGGTTTATCTGTTTCTTTTCTACTGAGGGCGTCGGCCACTACATTGGCCTTGCCAGGGTGGTACTTGATGGCACAATCATAATCCTTAAGCAGCTCGACCCAACGACGCTGTCGCATGTTCAGCTCCTTCTGATCGTAGACATGCTGGAGACTCTTGTGGTCGGTGTAAATGGTAAACTTGGTACCGTACAAGTAATGCCTCCATATCTTAAGGGCAAACACCACAGCTCCGAGTTCCAAATCATGGGTCGTGTAGTTCTTCTCGTGAACCCGTAGTTGTAGAGAGGCATAAGCTATAACCTTCTCGAGTTGCATCAGCACACAACCGAGACCTTGTATTGATGCGTCACAGTGTACCTCGAAATTTTCCGTTCCCTCGGGGAGGGCTAGAATAGGGGCGCTACAGAGTTTGGTTTTCAACAGTTGAAAAGCGGATTCTTGCGCGTCACCCCAATTGTACTTAGTGCCTTTGTGAGTCAAAGCGGTGAGGGGTTGAGCAATCTTTGAAAATCCCTCGATGAAACGTCGGTAGTAGCCGGCCAGTCCTAGGAATTGCCGCACCTCAGTCGGAGTCTTAGGTGCTTCCCAGTTTTTGATGGCCTCTACCTTACCAGGATCGACATGGATACCATTCTCGTTGATCACATGTCCTAAAAAGTGAACCTCGCGAAGCCAAAACTCACATTTCGAGAGTTTAGCATACAGTTGTTCCTTCTTCAATAATTCCAGAATTACCCTTAAGTGTTCTTCATGGTCAACTTCGTCCTTGGAGTAGACGAGAATATCATCAATGAAAACAATCACAAACTTGTCGAGGTACGCCTTGCATACTCGATTCATGAGATCCATAAATACGGCTGGTGCGTTGGTTAGGCCAAAAGGCATAACCGAAAACTCGTAGTGACCATACCGTGTTCTGAAAGCCGTCTTTGAGATATCTTCTTCGCGCACTCTTAGTTGGTGGTAACCAGATCGCAGATCGATCTTCGAGTAATAACTAGATCCTTGAAGCTGGTCAAACAAATCATCAATTCGGGGTAAAGGATAATGGTTCTTGACCGTCACCTTGTTCAACTCCCGGTAGTCGATGCACATGCGGAAAGTCCCGTCTTTCTTTCGGACAAATAAGACAGGGGCTCCCCATGGTGATGAGCTAGGACGGATAAAACCTTTATCCAATAAATCCTGCAACTGAGTGGACAACTCGTGAAGCTCCGCCGGTGCGAGCCGATACGGGGCTCGTGCTACGGGTGCTGCACCGGGTGTCAACTCGATTTGGAATTCGACTTGTCGTATAGGAGGGAGTCCAGGCAAATCCTCCGGGAAAACTTCCGGAAAATCTCTCATAATCGGTATATCTTCAATTCGCTTCTCCTCCGCGGGTTTCTCAACAATCTGCGCCAAAATTGTCGGATGACCCTTTCGTAGGTACTTCTGCGCCTTCATGAGGGTAATAACGTTGGTGGTCATGCCGCTTCTCTCACCTCGGATCGAAATGATCTCGCCGGAAGGGGTAGTAATGCGGACTATCTTGTCGTGACATATAATCTCTGCTCGGTTCTCGGATAACCAGTCCATGCCGACCACGACATCGAAACTACTAAGCGAAAAAGGAATAAGGTCAATATCGAAAACATGACCTGACAGTTTTAACTTACATCCCGCAAGTACATGAGTCGTTACTATAGTCTTACCGTCAGCTAATTCAACAGGAAACTTAGCATCTAACGGAGTTGGAGATAAGTCTAAGAGTTGACTAAAGGCTTTCGACACAAAACTCCTATCAGCTCCAGTGTCAAACAATACAGAAGCAAAACAATCGTTCACAGGGAACTTACCAGTCACCACGTACGGATCATTGCGGGCTTGACCCGACCCAATAACAAAAGCTCTTCCTTTACCATTGTTTCCACCACTACTGCCACTTCCATTACCTCCATTGTTGTCGTTCTGTTTCAGCTTGGGACAATCTTTCCTGAAATGACCTTCCTGCCCACATTCGAAACATCCCTTCGTCGTCATAGGTGGTTTAGGAGCACCTTTGCCGCAAGGTCTCCTCTACATTCCTTTGCCTGGTGACCCATCTTTCCGCATCCCTGACACTTGACACGGTCACACGGGCCAGCATGATGGTAGTTGCACCTATGGCACTTCGGATATTTCCCAGCATATCCGCTCGAACCCTGCCCGCTACCGTTGTTATTGTTGTTGTGACTCTGATTGTTGAAGCTCCGAGTGAATTCGGGCTTACGGTAGTGTTGTTGCTGTGGGAGGTTCGAGGATGAGGATCTGGTGTTGTCAAACTTTCTCTTTCCGCTGCTCGGGTTGCTGTTGCTGTTGTTGTCATTACTCGGGTTGTCACGGGCTTTAGCGGTTGAACCCCTAGGTGGTAACGCACCTTGGGTCACAGCTTGATCCGTCAGTTTGTGAGCTAAATGGATAGCTTGTTGAATCGTGGCTGGTCTGGAAGACGTCACCATGCCCTGAATTTGCGGTGCTAACCCATCAATATACATTTCAATCCTCTTACTCGGCGGATCTACATCCGCGGACACATCACCGCTAACTCGTGAGAACGGGTAGTGTAGGCTTTGATTTCTGAGCCCACCATCTTCAATGACCAAAACTCAGATTCCAACTTTGCAATCTCCTCTCTCGGACAGTACTCTTCTCGCATCATGTTTTTGAACTCCTCCCAGTTCATCGCGTTAGCCAGTTCCAATCCAAGGATCTGCACGTTTGAATTCCACCAAGTGAGGGCAGAATCCTCAAGTGTTCCAACAGCGAATTTGACCCTACTGGCAGGGGGACAATTACACATCTCAAACGCCGATTCGGCCTTCTCAGCCCAACGCAGGAAGCCTATAGCTCCCTCAGTGCCCTTAAACGTACTGGGCTTGCAGTCAAGGTAATTCTTGAAGGTACACGTTCCAATTGGACCTCCAGCTTGGTTCTGAACATGTGCGGCTAAAGCGGCCGCCGCATGGTCGTTCAGCAGAGTTTGGAGTTCAGCTGCAGTCAAGTTGATGTTACCACGTCCGTGTCCAGCGTTTCTTTCAGCCATTTCCTAGAATCACAGTATAAAATGTTAAACATGAATTTATCTTTCATATACAACACACCATACATGTAATAAAAGATAGGTAAGAAAGAAATAAGAAACAACATCACATCACAACCATATATTAATCTAATTAATAATTCATGATTAAAACCATTGTATTCGCTACAAAGTATTTCCAATCAATCCTTAAAATCATAGAAAATAATAGTTCGGATGGAGACAACCCCTCCATCTAGGTGTTATCATCACTAGATGTCATCATCTGAGGACACCTCTGAGTGTGCCTCCTCCTCAGCCGGTTCTTCCTCCGGTTCTTCTTCAGGTTCCTCCTCGGGATCTTCCTCGGGGTCCTCCTCAGGCTCCTCTTCGGGATCTGCCTCAGGCTCGGCCTCAGGCTCTGCCTCAGGTTCGGCTGCGTTCTGAGTAATTTGCATTTGTAAGACATCGCAACGCTCTAATGCTATCTCGGTTCGGGTCCTTGCTACTTGGAGTTGCTCTTGCAAGTCTATCATCTCGGCTTGCATCTTTCTCATAATCTTCATCTGTTGATCACTAGCCTCTTGCATTTCCTTCATTGCCGTTGCCATGCGGGCAATTTCCTCCTTAGTCTCGGTTCCGTCTTTTAACAGTCCGGAAACGTTAGCTCTCGTATAGCGCATGTAACCCACGTCACGCTCCAAGAATGAAACAACAGCTGCGAGAACTCGCTCTACAGGTTCGGTTATGGGTGGTAGGGTGTTGGGATAAGCAGGGTGGTTCGAGTGAGGTAACGGGGGAACTTGTTCGCGATAGGGTGTTGAGAACTCGCTCTACACCCAACGCTAAACTCGACTGGAGGTCGAGTGGGTGTAATCTTGGCTAAACACATACCATGGTCGGGATAGACCTGGTGGCAAGGCAAATGATAAACAGTCAGCTTCGGTGTCGAACACTTAGTGATACTTGTTTTATAGGCTAGCTACCTATAGATATATAATTGACATAACACTATCTGGTAACGCAAAACGCTGTAACGCAAAACGCTGTAACGCAAAACGCTTAACGCAAAACGCTGAACGCAAATGCTAAACGCTTTATTTTATATAAACTTGTGAACTCACCAACCTTGTGTTGACACTTTTAGTATGTTATTCTCAGGTAGCCGAGGCGGGCGCGCGGTTTAGGATCATGCATTGCTTGAAACACTTTTAATTATGCAAACTTATTTTAAACTGTTATCATTGGGTTTTAAGTCGTCCTGCGTGACGCAACATTGGTTCCTATGGTTTTTACGCTTCCGCATTTAATTACTCGTAAACGTTTTCATGGTTTTGAAACTTTGTTTTATGGTTTGATCATAACTAATGAATCCGATCCTGTTAGTTCACACCCTCTGACGGTAAAACTCCGTTAGTGGATTTTGAGGGTGTGACATGATGGCTCGTTGCGTCGACACCAACCTAGTCCTCAACTTGGAGAGGTGTCACTTTATGGTACGCGAGGGCATCGCTTTAGGACATAGGATCTCGAATGCGGGGATTGAAGTCGATCGAGCTAAAATTGAAACCATTTCTAATCTTCCCCCGCCCACTTCTGTGAGATCCATTTGTAGCTTCTTCGGTCATGCATGTTTCTATTGCCGGTTCATTAAAGATTTCTCAAAAATTGCGAGACCAATGACCAAGCTACTAGAGAAAGACGCTCCATTTGTCTTCTTTGAATTGTGTATCGAGGCGTTTGATCTTCTAAAAGACAAGCTCGTTTACGCCCAGATAATGATTGCTCCCGGCTGGTCTTTGCCATTCAAATTGATGTCCGACGCGAGCGAATATGCCGTTGGAGCAGTGCTTGGATAGCGAAAGGAGAAGCACTTCCACCCGATCAACTATGCGAGCCGGACCCTAAACAGTGCTTAGGAGGGTTACACTACCACCGAGAAAGAGTTGTTAGATGTGGTGTTTGCATTTGATAAGTTATGGTCCTATCTTGTTTTGTCCAAAATACTCGTCTACACGGATCATGTTGCCATTCGTTATCTTTTCAGCAAGCAGGACGCTAAACCTCGTCTCATCCGATGGACCCTGCTGGTTCAAGAGTTTGATATTGAAATCCGTGATAAAAAGGGGGGCGAGAATTTAGCGGCCGATCACTTGTCACGTTTTGAGAGAGCCGAGATTTGAGATGCTGGTGTCATCATCAACGACCATTTCCCGATAGAGAATCTCATGTTTGTCAGAGCCCAGGATTAGGGCTACCCATGGTTTGCCGATTTCGCGCATTTCCTCGTCGATGGTTCCCTCCCTAAGAGGATGTCTCACCAGCAAAAGAAGAACTTCTTTGCTGACGTAAAGTTCTACATCTAGGACGACCCGTTTCTTTTTCGTATAGGTGATGATCAGCTGGTCACCATGGTGCTGTTCTTACTATTAAGATGGTCTTCGATTCAAGATTCTATTGGTCTTCGATTTTCAAAGATGCTCATGTGTTCGTTAAAAGCTGTGACCGATGCCAGCGTGTTGGTAACATCTCATCCCGAAATGAGATGCCCCAGAATGCTATTCAGGTTTTGCGAGGTTTTTGACATTTGGGGTATTGATTTTATGGGCCGTTCCCGTCGTCTAGAGGGAACAAGTACATACTTGTAGCAGTTGATTACGTTTCCAAGTGGGTCGAGGCCAGAGCCTTGCCCACTAACGACGCCCGAGTTGTAGTGAGATTTCTGAAAAATCTTTTCTCTCATTTTGGTGTACCGAAAGCCTTGATTAGTGATCGAGGTACTCACTTCTGCAATGTACAGATGGAGAAGGTATTGCAATGCTATGGGGTCACCCATCGGCTTGCGACTGCCTACCACCCACAGACTAGGGGACAGGTGGAGGTGAGTAACCGGGGCATTAAACGCATTCTTGAGAAGACGGTTAGGCTAAACCGAAAGGATTGGTCTGACAAATTAGATGATGCTTTGTGGGCTTTCCGTACAACGTATAAAACTCCGACCAGTTTCACACCGTTTTGGATTATTTATGGGAAAGCCTGCCATATACCTCTTGAGTTGGAGCACCGTGCTTCTTGGGCGTTTCAAACAGTTAACCTCGATCTTTCATCCGCGGGCGAGAATCATTTCCATCAGTTGCATGAGTTAGAGGAGTTGCGGGATCATGCATATGCGCATTCATATAGTTATAAGCAGCGGACGAAAGAGCTGCATGATAGGAAGTTGAGAGGTGATAAACAGTTCAAGTGTGGGGATCGGGTTTTGCAATATAATTCCCGATTACGGTTATTTCTGGGGGAAGCTGAATTCCCGATGGTTAGGCCCGTTCACCATTACTAAGGTATTCCCGTATGGCACAATTGAGATTGAAGACGAAAGTTGGAAGTTCAAGGTGAACGGTCACAGGTTGAAGCACTACATAGGCGCGCCAATTGCTTATCAGACAGTCGAGGTGTTCTACCTTGACCTACTCATCGAGGCGTAGACGTGTTGGATGCATCACTCGGGAGACAGCCCGAGTTGTAGAGTGTGTATTATGATTTTCTTTATTATGTGTTTTATTTATTTAATTTTTGTTATTTAAAAAAATATATAAAAAAATTCAAAAAAAATAAAATTCAAAATTCAAAAAAATAAAAAAATTCAAAAACATAAAAATATGTTTATTTCTTATGTTTTTGTTTTCTGTTTTATACGCCGCTACATGCGAACGAGTTTGAGTTATTGCAGGTATTATTATGCGCATGGTAGCTCTGATGGCGTTTTGGAACTGGTTCTCCCGAGGTTGCGGCCGCGAATGAAATGCAATACAGTCGATTGATGTACAGCTGATGAAGATTCTGCATATAAACTAGGGGAGTAACCCGTTCTCTATTTTACTTTTGTATATTTTAAGTTTTATTTTTATTTATATTTTATTTTTTCCTTGTTCTCATCGAGGACGATTTCGTTCTAACTGTGGGGATGAGAATTTATTTTACTTAGTTGTAGAAAATTTATTTTCAAAAAAATGAAAAAATAAAAAAAAATTAATAAGAACATTTTTTCAGTCTTTCGTTGAAAATTATGTCGGTTACTCAAGTTTGAGGGATATATACATGTATATGTTTGGTCCTATTATCTACTTGTATACATACGGGATAGCCATTGACCCGAAAACTAAAAGTGACTAGGGCGACTGAATTTGAAAAAAAAAATAAATAAAAAATAATTAAAAAAAGTTTAAAAAAATGTCCATTGAAATTTGTTTTTCTTCTACGTTAAGCAGGATATGATATTATTACCGTTCTGTTAACAAGCTCTTGGAACTTTTAAAAAAAATATATAATAATAATAAAAGAAGAGATGGTTTGCATATCTGATTTGGGATGTGTCGGTAGGCCCAACTAGCTTTGATAGTCCTCTTTTGCAAATTTTATATATCTAATAATTTGTAAAACGGTGAAATCGAATTTCGATATTTAGGGAGGATTACCATAATCTAAGAACTTTGAGATGGTAAGACTTAGATGCGCTCAAACCAGCACACCACCACATGTCCATCTTTTTACGAGCTTAGAAATAGTTATATACTTTAGGGTGATATAAAAAAAGAAGGAGAACTAAAAGAAACGAAGTATGTTATGAAAGTTATGAGTATTCCAAAAAGTTGTTAAAAAAAAGCAAATGATTGTGAGAAAGTTATGAATTGTAAAATGCCAAATAAGCATTCTCAACGTTAGTAAAAGAGGCCAAAGATGCACATACTAGACGGGGCTTAGAATTTACGTGTACCAAGGGGATAGTGACTCTGAGGATACACTATTGGGGCTCGAAGGTTCTTAGTCAATAAATATCAAATTAGGAATTTATAGGACAAAGTCCAATAATATTTAGGAATAGCTCGTACGACCTCCATAGGACCATTCATCCATCAAATTTTACCGAGTGCATCTAATTAGTACCATCAACGAGTCCTTAGCTTATGATGATTTGTCGGACTAGTTTGCTTCGACTCTAGTTCTTCTAGCTCTCTTTGTCTGAGATGAGGTAGGTGTAGCCTTGATTTTTGGACTTAAAACGCTTAATGCAATTGGGGGCTTGATTGGTTAGTGCCTGGGTTTAAGTGGACAACAATACCGGCAATCGCGGTCAATATGTCGAGTTGTTTCTATTGTTTTAATAATATTAAATAATCTGGGAGTTTGTTATTTTCACTTGGTTATGATCCTGTGAAGATTTCTTTTTCAGGGACGAAAAAGGTTTAAGTGTGGGAATATTTGATACGTTGTGAATTATACATATTTTTATGATAATATTTCCTACGCTTTGAGTACTTTTAAGCTAGGCTTTTATTGAATAATACTCATATTTGGCTCATATTTGAATTTAAACACTTCATGAGACAACGAGCTAATATAAAACGTTTGAACTAAACTTGAATGAATAATAATACTTAACTCATTATGTGCTATGAATAAAAATACTAATGTGTGCAGTTAATTAAAGTCTTGTGTGATCTTATTAGAATTATTGTTATACAAATTTCAATTCGCAAGATATATTTATAATAACATTTGTTTGTTTCGTTGAGTTACAATAAATAAAATGAACTTCATGTGCAGGGACTAATAATGCAAGACATATTTAAAACATATTATTTGGGCCCACAAAGATTGGAGTAGGGTGCAAGACACACAACAAGAATAAAAGGGTTTATTATCTTGGGGCTGAATATATTGACGATGGGGGACAACAGCCGCTTCAACGAAAGACTCCGAAGTTCATTTATAATTTATAGGGTTGGTGAGGGTTGGACGGCAGATAAACGGAACAGGAAGAAGGCAGGCAACATCAAGTTTGCAAGTCTTGGAAAGGAGCATTCCTTGGTTCGTCTATTATTCGGTTTTACTTGTTAAAACATTATTTATTTCATTCAAGAATTGTTAGACATGAGTTTGACTACTATTTATTTTGATTCTTTTATTATTATGAGTAGCTAAACTATTTGCACTACCTAGGTTGAGATGATTATTGACGTTGTTTGACAATTTATTTAGTTTTAATTGATCACATGACGTATTACTATTGAAAAGCTTTATCTATTTTGATCTTGGATGTGTTAGTTATTGTTTTTATATAATTGTTGCATGTGATTCTCCTTATTTCCTTGAGTGATTGATTGTGTATTGTCTGGTTAGGGTTATTCGGTTAGGTCATAGACTTAGTGTTTTTGATCTGTTTGTGGTTAGCGCGACCATATGAATCTTGAGTGAAATTAATTATTAAAATTCAATAGGTTCACCTTCCTTGCGATCCGAGAGGTAATAGGGAGTTGGTTTGTCTCGCGTCTTTATTCGGTTAGGTTAGAATTGCGCGAGAGCGAGTTTTGTCTTATCCGGTTTAGTTTTGCGTGCAAATATGTGTCTTAGATTGGGTTTGATATTGTTACCCCTTATCCCTATAATTTCTAGTACCAATTTTAAGAGGGTTTTGTGTCGTTGAGTCCGAGAGGAGATGCGTTATTAGGGTACCTTAGTAATCTTTTTCCAGGTGCATTTATTCAATCTTGTTGGATTTTTGAGGGTTAGTTGGTGAGACCGAGAGGTGATCTAGCGAAATTTAATGAGCCTTAGTTGATTATTTTAAGATCCCAGTGTCGTGTGATTAGTTAATTCCGTTAGTCGTTTGACTATTTATAGGATTCTTTCCTAGGTAGTCGTTTCTCCATATTCGTTAAGAGCTCCGTTAGTTAAGTTTCACAGTTTGTTAAGTTAGTTAAGTTAAATTAGTTTTAAATAAATAAAATAAACAAATATATTATTTAGGCAGGACTTAGATTAGGGTTAGTTTTCTGAGCCGTTCTCACGTGTCTTTGTATTTGACATCCGGACTTCCATTAGACGGTGCTGCTACGCGACCAATACACTTGTCGTTTGTGTGAAGCTTAGTTAGGAATTTTAGTTTTGTAAATTTAAGACTTAGTGTTGAATTGCGAGAATTAGATATTAATATTTATATATAGCTTTTCGCACATCATAAAAGATGAGGAATACGAGTGCACATCGGCATACAAGGCAAAGATGCAGAAGGTACACAATGCAAAGATCCGGTTGAAGAATTTTGAAGTTGATCAAAAGGTTTTGCTTTACAACACAAGGATGAAGTTTTTCCCGGGTTAGTTAGAAAAGCAAGTGGACGGGCCCGTATTTGATTGTTCGAGTTGGGAATCACTGGCAATATGAGATCGAGGATTTTGATGACCACTTGAGGCATGTGGTAAATGGATATATATAGAAGCCATACTTGGAAATGGAAGACATTCACAATATGGACAAAGAATCGGTGAGTTTCATAGTGACCTCACCGGTTTATGAAGACAATTGAGCATTCGAGGCATTTTCGAGTTGTGACACGTAATTCAGCGCTTACTGGGAGGCAACCCGAGGTTTGTAAGTGTGCTTCCAATTTGCTTTCATTTTATTAAGTCACATATTGATTGTTGTCTCGAGTTTTGTGCAACAAATACCAAGTGTGGGGAAACTATGTGGTGAAATGCATTTCATAAGAGTTCGGTAAAGGTTGGTCATTTACACGTCTTTTCAGGTACGTAAAGTATGTTTTGTGTTCGGAAACGTGTTCAGGGTAATGCCGGGATGCTGAAAAGTGGTTAGGTTGGAAAATGGCTAGACCCGTTTTCGCACAAAACTTTATGTCAATTACATCCCATCGCGATACGCGATGGCTTTAATATCATGCCATAGCGTCACACGATGGAAATTGGCTTCTCAAACATATATGGCATCATCGAGGTACGCGATAACGCCATACAAATCCTATCGCGTACCACGATGGGATCAAAACCCTAATTCCTCTGAAATTGGGTCGCGATACGCGACCTGGTACCCATCGTGTTACGCGATGGGTCATAAAAGATTCGGAAAAAAATTAATAAAATACAGTCACCACCACCACCTAATTCAACTACTTTCATCATCATCCGCATTTAGCATCATCACTCACTCATCATCGTATCTCACATCTATCTTCATCCTCACCACCACCATGTTATCATCAACCACTCCCGTCACCATCTTTCATCACCGTCATCGTCGTCAACAAACACCATCGCACACCACCGCTTTCTACAGCCACTGTTACTACATCACTGTCACTATTTAAGTGTTTTATTGTATTTCCCGGCATCTAGGTATGTTTTCAATTGAATTTTTATAATCAGTTTGTGCTTTGTCAAGGAGGTTTATAAATATGATATACATTGTCGGGTTTCTAACTGACAACTTTAAGGTTGGTTGGTGAGTTGGTGTATAATTTTCATGTCTGACATTGTTCATATTGTGCGGGTGGTTAGGCTCGAGTTTGGTTTAAAGTTTTAATTAAAGTATGGTAACTATGGGTTTGTAAAATTAGTTGTTTCCTGGGACATGGGGTTGGATGTTCGCATGCTAACTGTTTGTCAGTTTTATTTAACGAATGTTGTGATGAGTCGGGTTTAAGTTCAGAATTAAAAATCATCATTTTATTATTATGTCAATGATCGTGAATTGTCGGAATTAAACGAGTGATTTTGAACTAAACTTGATAATACATTAATAATATTTTAAAATAAACCCGACTTGTTATATAACTGTTACCGAAATGTGATTTAGAGTTATATTTTTGTTTTATTTGTTTGCACGTTTTTTGAGACAATTAGTACGTAATTGTGTGCATGTATGAGTATGTCTGTTATGTGTGGTATTTCATAATGTAAATAAATCAAGTCAGTTGTGTGTTTAATGTTTAATCGAGTCTTCGGAGATGACTTTGTGCGGGACAATATGGTTTTATTGATTGACCCACCCGTACACAATCTCCATTGGGCGGGACAATAAGGTTTTATGAATACGTGTACAGGGTATCCCCGAATTTTTCTTTTTTTGTGTCTTTTTCATTTTATTATTGTTTTATTATTTCATTATGTGGGACGACCGCGATCGAAATGCTATAGCGCGCGCCGCATGGCGCAAGAGGATGAGACAGGAGAGACCGAGAGGTTTGGACCGCCGTGGGCCAGTGGCTGCTCCTCGGGGTGCACCCAAGGAACACCAGTTTGTTCAGCTACCACAGTCGCCGCCGTGTGAGATTAGATATGATGGGGAAGAGATCCCCATTATCAAGGAGACAAAGCGGGTAGACATAGTCGGGGATGGTGTTCGGGCACATCACATGGTTCTTTGTTTCACGACATTCTCAAAGGAGAACACCATGTACGCACAGGTTCAGCCATTGCAGTTGCTCAGACACAAGAGCGTTGATTGGGGATTGATGCAGTCGCTGGTGGTCGAGGATAGGTTTAGACAGTTATTGAAAGATCAGTGGGCCGTTGTGCTCGTGTGTGACTCACCACTGTATATTGAGTTTACATGTGAGTTCTACTCTTCATTCTGACACATGGCCACCGACTTTTACAGAGCAGCACACAGTTCCATTTGCCTTAGGCCAGAACACGTATGAGATATTCGTTCCAGATTTTTCCGTGGCCACATTGTTTTATACACAGGAGGAGGTTCAGAATCCCGAGTTTATTCAGAGTTTCAAGAGGTATATGTTGCGGGCTCAGTGAGATCGAGATTTTTGGTTGAATGAGGCCAAGTTGACTTAGTTCTGAGAGCATATTGCGGATGCGGCCCACTCTAGCACAGTGTTTGAGTCATCCATATAGGACCCCGTCCATCGATACTTGCATAGAATCGTTGCTTGCACTATCGTTGGTCGTCACTCTGGCCACGAGAAATGCAGCAACTTGGATTTGTTATGCTTATTGTCTATCATTGGCCACTGAGAGGCCAATATCGCGATGCTGCTGCTCACTTCATTTGCTCGGAACCGTAGTTTACAGGATTCATCAGCACGGTTATATTTGGGGCCTTTCATCACGCGGATTGCATAGTGTTGGAGGGTTTTTGCTTATTATCCGGTGGATTACTTTACCCCGGGACCCGCTACAAAGACATATACTTTGGAGGATGTCCGGGGGCCGGGATCTGCGAGTTACATGATCCTCCTGCATTGGTCCCGATCAGATAGGAACCACAGGCTCCACCACCTCCAGAGACAAATGTTGTTGTTGCACTACAAATGAGAGTTCCGACTCACATGCAGCACGTTATGATCCTGCGGATGATGCGGTCCCAACAACAGTTCCCTCTTAGACAACATCCACCACCATTGCCACAACATCCGGTTACGCTTCATATGATTTTTCAACACCAGCTCACCATCATCGCTAGGCAGGAGGAGATGCAGGCCCACTTGGCCTGCAGCGACTAGTACTTTAAAGTCTTATATACTCATATTAAGGTACCGATCCCCGCTTCTCTTCAGACTCCTGATCTGTAGGCTGGTGGTAAGGCTGAGGTAGCGGGTGGCAATGCGGCTTAGGCGAGTGGTAATGACGTTCAGATGGAGGACCCGTGATTAGATGTTGTAGCAGACTACCGGTTATATGTTTTCTTATTTTCCCTTTATTTTGTTTTTCATGATCATGGCCTGTATAAAATAATATTATTTTAGGGAAAGCTGTATGGGTAACCGGCTGGGTAATATATCTATATATATCTTTTATTTGACATCTTTTGTGTTTAATTGATTGTATATTTTGTTGTATTTGGAACTTTGTGGGTGTTGTTCACTATAAACCCTCAGAGACCTCACTCGTCCACCCTAGCTACCGGGGGGTTTAAAGGGCTTGTTTCATACGCTAAATGAAATCATGATTCCTACAAAAGTGAGTTAGGTCTTTTAACATTTTTAACTCGTTTAACAAAATTTATTATGAAATTAAATAATTCGGCTCGGTAATCGTCTTATAAAATTGATTAAAAAATCATTTTTGCAAAATTCCTAAAAGACCTATGTCTTACAATTGTGA
The DNA here is from genome assembly GCF_021521415.1 of Bidens hawaiensis. Lineage (NCBI taxonomy): Eukaryota > Viridiplantae > Streptophyta > Magnoliopsida > Asterales > Asteraceae > Bidens > Bidens hawaiensis. The sequence continues at coordinate 219,417 of NW_027494785.1, read as the reverse complement.
GAAGCTTGCTTCTACACGTTTCGAGATTTTGCATATTCGGTTATAGTATTTAAGGAGACGAGTGTTCATGAGTGTCCACGAGAGTTTACAAGCCACGTTGAGCATGCATTATCATTCATATCAGGTGGTTTCAGTTTCATAATTTATTTTGTTATTTTAGTTTAAGTGTTATAAGTGTAATTGTATATTTTAGTGTCAGAACCATCACATTAGAGCCCAAGTTTTAAAATTTATAGTCAATTTCAACCCCGCCCTCCAAATGTTGTTTAAACGAATCATATTATTAAAACACGGAGGACAATGTCAACCACAAGTGTGGGGATGGGGGAAATTGAAACTTTTAGCCCGATAGTACATCGAAGAGTGTTCGAAAACCAAAGTTGTTAAATGTTAATTATTGTTATTAATGCCAAGTTATAGGTTTCTTGTCATGGTTGGTTTTTCAGCTTCTCGATAGTTTTCCTAACAATTTTTTATTCAAAAAGAGAAGTTGAAAATGGGGTTGTTTAGGCAGGGATAACGAGTCAAGGGGAGGGGTATACATGTTTCATATCGGTAGCCCATAATTCCATACATGTTATGAGATAGCTCCCTATACGTAATACACATACTATAAAATAAATATAAAATATGTCTTATCATTTATTGAGGGTAACCGGTATGTTTCACAGAATTAGAATTTGCTTCGCATATGCTTATCGAGATCTTAATACCACCACCTGTATGGACATTAGGACTTTAGAAAACCTGTACATATATTTTCCCCACTAAATAAAATTCCCTACCCGACATTATCCCCCTAGGAGCACATTTGGACCTTAATCCTTTTTAATTTGCTAAACCCGCATTACACACCATTTTAGCCTTGGCCTTTATTAACCTTGTGTGATGAAATTCAGTTCGTTATCGAGTTGTATATAGTCAGTTGTAGAGCGTAGTACACAATGTACATATGTCTCAATAGAGTTGTAAATACTGTTTATAAGTTTGTATTGTCTGAAAAAAAATATCAGTTCTAGTAATTTATTGTAATTAGCAAGTTGTTTGTATTTGATTGATAAGTTGTTTATTCGTAAAAAATTGGATTTCATCCACAATAGTCACTAAATATACCTAATTCACACCCAAACCTAAGCCTCAGCAAAACCCTTAGTCCGAGGGCAGATCACACCGTGGAGATAAGACTGACCTGCAAGCATATTAAGTTGTGACTCATATTTGTTATTTTAGGGAAGAGACATATACTAGCACATCTTTTGCTAGTCAAGATAATAAACCGAGAGAAGTGTTGATAGATTAAGGGGTATGAACATGTATACCTTAACCATAAACAATGTATACTCGTCTGGGTGGTTCTATTGTTTTTATAGCGTTAATATTTTTATTTGTGGGTTGTCAATCTAGGAAACTGGGTATGACTTTAAACCTTACTAGTATTAATGGCGATAATTGACATACCTATGATAGAGGTTGATGTTTACTTTAGAGTTTTGCGTGAGAGCAAGCAAAAGATAAGTGTGGGGATGTGATGGTTGGTTAGTTTGTATATATTTTAGTTCATTTATTTACTAGTTTTAGCTGTTTGGTGTACGAATTTTGGTACTTCATATGCGCACGTTATATTTTAGGTCACATGTACTTAAAGCAGCTATTTTGGACCTGCACGAGCACGGAATGAAGACCCGGGATGTCCAACACGCAAAACGATGCAAGAAACAATGATTGTTGGTGAAGAGTCCCATTGCAGTACGTGATGGGAGAGGATGGAGACCCATCGCCTATCGCGATGGGATTAAAATAATGGTTGTTGACTTATGGTCCATCGCGATACACGATGGACCTGGGAAGACCCAATCACGTACCGCGATGGGTGGCGAAGACGGGAAAGTTAGGGTGTTTGTTATTATATCCTTATGACGAACCTAATATCATCTAACACTTTTCAGGCAGTTTCCACAGCAAAAGAATAGTAATTTCATCATTTCGATTCATCCGGAGATCATTTACATGTTCCATATCATCATAATTGAATATCTTGTGATGTCGAGAAGCGGATTGTCTTCTAGATTCATAACCAGGATGTAAAGTTTGTATTATTTTAGTTTTCTCATGTGTTAAAGAACAACTTGATTGTATTTATCTTTGATTAATCTTATGAGTATTGATGTCTAGTATTGTTTTGCACTCAGTTGGTTTAGGTTTATGTCTATCTGAACGATTAGTTTGTTGGTTGCTATGATAATTGCTTATATGGTTGTTTGACTAGTATGAATATGATAAAACATACAGTTTCCCTTAGCCGGGTCACACTGGTAAGGATTGTTTGATAATTAGTGTTGTGCGTTAGCGATTATTGATGCCTAAGGTTTGTCTAGTTAATCAGTATGTGTTGTCTTTGATAAATATTCTGTTAAATTAACATGAGACTACTGTAATATGCTTACTTGAACCCCTAGTGTGATCGGTTTCTATTAATTGTTTGAGAGTTGTTAATTGCTTGTTTAATTATTAAAACCAAACTTGTTTGCTTGTATTATCAATACTACAATTCATTACTTCATAATCGTATAAAATCTATTACACGTTGCATTGACCACATACTCCTTGTGGTTCGACACCCTAATTACCTTAGCTTGCTTAGGTAATTTGGAACTGGATTTAATTGTTTTTTTACTAGATATCGACAGTCCAGCATCACCTTACTCAAATATCTAGAACTCACTTGCCTCCGCTATGCATAGTACGTGGGTGAAGACGAAAGACACCTATAAGATGAGAAAAATAAAACCATGCATTTGACCCTAGTACCATGTGCATGAAAAGTACCAACATAGTTAAATAGTGGATTTGTCTCACAAAATTAAATCTCCCTTTTAATATATTTATATAATAATTTAACATTAAAAAATAACAAAAATCCATGCTAGAGATGAAAAGTGTGGAGATGGGGATAGGATGAACAATGAATACTATAATCGTAATTTCTGGTATGTATGGATTAAAGCTTAAATTCTGACATCTAAGTATTTTCAATCGGTTCTCAATCTCAAAATCTTAAATTACACTACAAATCATTACTTTTTTCTCTCCTTTTCAGTTAATTAATATTTCTTTATACATTTATCATTAAATTTTCTCCACCTATTACAACCACTTTCAAAAAGTATTAAAAGTTTTGGAGGTTAGAACAGTGGTTCTCCAAATTTACCCATGAAGTGTTTTGCACATGAACAACAACATTTTCTCTTTTCTCTACTTACAACCACTCTAGCCACACCTTAAAATATATAGAACACACTCACATAATATGGAAAATCCATTATGAATGCCCTAGCATAGATAATTGAAATTATTGCAAATAGTACCTAGAAGACAGTTGTAACAACTCAGATTTTAATTTATTATTTTATTAATAATAACCCGACTCGCTTCTATGTTCGGGAAATTTTTACGAATAAAATATCGCGTTTATCAAAATATTATTATTTGTTTATTTATTTATTTAATATATTAAAACAACTTTCAAACATATTCAAATTCAACCATGAACTAAACTTTAACCCTTTAGTGTTTCCATCTCTAATCTCCAAGGACTAATTAGCAAATTCTGGTTATTATAATCCATTAACACAATAACCCTTTAACCCATTACCAAACCCGTTTAACCCGACCCATATCGCAATTGTATATCCGTTTTGATTGCTTGAACCTAAATCCTCGCGTTTAATTTGGAATTTGAATCATGGTTATGATTCTTCATACTATAATCAGCCTTGCCGACACCTTTAATTAAGAAACAAGATCTAATTTTATGCGTTTTGATTATTATACCAAACCGTCCATAACCCGTTTTGTATTATACCAAAAATCTTCATTTGAATCCAATTGGTTTCGACTGCACAATCTTATAACCATCGCCGTTAAAACCCCCATGATTAATTTTACATCATCACCTGCGCATAAACAATCCCTATTCATGCCTAGCCATTTGCTCATCGGCCATTTAATCCATTCAATAATCAACGTAAAAGGTATTCTATTATATGTTTAGACTCGTTTTGTTTCGCTGAACAAAAACCCTATGATCAATCAGCCAATCACTTAACGATTTGGCCGATTGATGATTCTAGGGTTCTTAATGGTGTTGGGAAATCATACCAGTGTACCAGTGTGTATTTAAATTTTAAGTTATATAGTTTCCTTGTGTTAGCCACCAGCCCAGTGGCTGGTGCAAGTGTGCTTAGGCCTGTGAACCGCTGGGGGCGCGGGTTCGTACCCCACCCCCTTCGTCGTCGCATTCTTTTTGGAAACAATATTTGTGGTTAAAACCATATATACATGTATATAGTCATGTGTGTGTCTATATATATATATTAGTTATTAAAAATGATAAATGTTTTAATCTAATATATATATTTAAAATTTACCATGTTAATTTACATATTAAAATATAGTATGAGTTATAAGTACTTTATAAAGGATTATATTTTTATATCGATATTATTATTTATTTTTTATCTATTATTTACAATTTAAAAGAAATATTTATTGATAACAAAAATATATATAAATATATTAAACGTATTTTTAGTTTAAAATAAACATTTAAAACAAATCTCTTTATATAAATTATAAAGTTTTTATAAACATTTATTTAAGTATTTTTATGTATTTTATATAATTAAATCATATTATTTACGATAAAACTTTGATAATAAAATTGATAATAAATTAAAGTAATTTTCACAAGAACCTTCCCGATCGTTCAAGTCTCGAATCTCCATCTCGTTTTAGATTCCTTATTCAGTTCATATTTAATTTCTGTAATTATTATTACTTAGGATTCGTTCGTTGATATACCTCGTCGAGCGTGACGTTTATCAATTACCATTGTTGTCGCACTTATTCCTCTTATTTGCTAAGGCGAGTATTTTACTCCCCCTTTTTAGTTGTTTTTAATGTTTTAGTGACATATGCGTATTTACAGTACTTTCTTATTATTATTATTATCCACATTAGCAACTGTTATCCTTGTGTGTATATCAGTTTATGCTTAACTTGCTATTTGTTTACTTACTTTATTTTTACTGCATTCAGAAAGGTACATCATAAGAGTATGATCATACGACCATCGTAGTGGCCGGCGTCCATTCGCATGACAATGGTTTCACAGACAACCCATCTTTGGTAATCAATGCCCGATTCGCATGGCAACGGTTTAGCCCTTTCTATATTATCTGTGTGAATTGCTTATATGCTATGGCTTAATTGTTCATCTCACACGAACAGTTTTCTATATATATATATATATATATGAGTGAGATCTAGAGAGAACTCCTGTTAAATAGAGAACTAGAGAACTAGTAAAGAATTATTTTTAACTATTTTAAAAAAAAATATTTTGTGATTTTTTTTCTTTCCTCCTTCTATTAAAATGATATTGTTACTTAAAAAAAATAATAAAAAACTTAAAACTTGTCGGTGTAGTGCATATGTGCACTAATGCCTATTGCATATATACAATAGTGTTTTATTGCATATAATACAACACAATTACATTATACAATTGTAACATCCTACTTTTGGTTATAATAATAAAATAAATTTCGTTTATTTTCTAGTGTGTCATTATCGGTTTAAATAACTAAACTAATAGAAGGTGGGCTTGAGCTTTAAAAAATAGAATAAAAGATGGAATGGGCCTTAGGTCCATGGGCTTAAGGGAGTATAAATACCCTTAAACCCTAAACCTTTCCATTTCTATCCATCTCTACACCATAGCCTACACCTTGGAAAATACACACAAACCCGAACCAAGATCCGAAGGAGAAAACCCGAGCTTGTTGGTGCTGGAACGTCGTGACGGACCAAAACAACATCAAAGAACAGCTCGTGTTCGTATACCAACTCGTTTAAGGTACATTTATGACTTGAACTTGTTCGTTTATGTTCCGATTTCGTCTAGAAATCATAGATCTATGTGTATATGGTAGAAACGAATCCAAAACAACAAACCTCACTGAAATTGGTTAAGAATTGATGGGTTAATCGATTGATAAAAGAACTCATATATATATGCCCAAATTGCACCCATTAAACATGAATGTTAGGCCGAATTAACGGTTAGGATTTGTAGGCGCTTGGATTGCGAGTTCAATGGTACCAAAATCGTGTTATTTGGTTAAGAAACGAGGGTTTAATTGCAGATATGGTAACTGTTGACCATTTCGTGTTCTTAACAATTTTGACTTTGAGCCTGAGTCAAAGTCTGGATAAGAACAGCTGATAGTTCGTTATGGATAGTAATTCGTTACACGTTCATGATGAATGAGCCCTTAATTCGTGTGACTTGATAACGAATAAACCCTTGATTCGTTATTTATCCATTCGTTAGATTCTAATAACGAATCAGCTAGCGAATCAGGTGATGTCAAGGTAACGAATCAGATGGTGTTCATATAACGAACTAGAATAACGAATCAAGTCATGTTCAGATAGTGAATCAGATTGACGAACTAGATGATGACAAGATGACAAACTAGGATAACGAATCAGACCATGTTAATATAACGAACTAGAGTAACGAATTAGTTAACGAATCAGGCTTAATTCTTTATAGCAAACGAGCTTAACACCAGCCAGGGGCTCTTCCCCTTGGACCCCGCTGTGACAACTGCCCAAATCCGACCCGACCCAGGTACCCGTTTTCGAATCCGATTCTTTTTATGATTTATAATTTGATTATTAATCTTTGTAAATTTAACATTAAATAAATTATATATATATAAATTTTTATATTACTTACTAATAATAATAATTCCTTCCCGCCTCTTTTCTCTCTTGTCGCCGTCCCGCCTCTTTTCTCTCTTGTCGCCGTCCCGCCCCTCTGCTTAACCCTTGAGCCTTGAACCCCCCCCCCTTTTCTCTTAACTCTTTGCTTGTCCTTTGGTTCTTCCCGCCTAAGGATGTCTGCGCAGCTCCACGCGCCTGACTCTTTGCAAGGAAGCCTGTGTGAAGACCGGCTGTTCCTGCGATGCGCGAGACGAATTCTTCTCGCAGCGCGCTAAGAATTGTAGTTCTTCTCGCAGCGCGCTAAGAATTGTAGTTCTTCTCGCAGCGCGCTAAGAACGGTGGTTCTTCCCGCGACGCGCTAAGAATTGTAGTTCTTCCCGCGACGCGCTAAGGATTTGTAGTTCTTCCCGCGGCGCGCTAAGAATGGTAGTTCTTCCCGCGGCGCGCTAAGGATTTAAGTTCTTCCCGCGGTGCGCTAAGGTTTGCTCTGTCTGCCTTCGCCCTCGCGCGTGCGCTCGAATCTTCTCGCGCTAGACCTTAAGTCTTTTCTTCTGTTTAGGTCAGCCTGTATGCTTTTGAAATATCTTATCTTTTGTATGAGCACTTTAGGTCAGTTCTGACATCTGTCCGAAAAGCCACTTTCGGCGCAGCATGCGCACCAATCCTATTGGTTGACAGAAAAAGTGACTGACATAATCTTTTGAAATCTTCTTTTGCATGCCTTGAACAGTGTTTTACCTGACTCCTTCCATGCTTTATTCTGTAACCTGTCAGCCCTTTTTCCTGTTCCTCGGCTGCCATATCTTTTGATATCTTTTGCTTTTGGCTTCTTGTGCTTTTTTTTAATATCTTTTGCTTGATTTGATAAGATCTTTTCCTCTTTTTAAGGGATTGTGTTCCCTAGGGTTTCCCTATATATAATACTATTTTCTTGTTATTTAACACTACACACACAAACACTCAAACTCTCCTCTGCTCTCTTCTCCTTGCCCTCTGCCGTTGTTCCTCAGCCGCCTCCTCTCTCTGCCTTCGTCTTTTCCCTTGTCCTGCCCAGATTTCCGGTAATATATAATATATAATAATTTGTTAAATATACATATTACTATGCTAACATATATTCAAGGCATAAAACAAATCATTAAACCAATAACTTCTTATTTATAGGTTAACTTGTGCTTGTTTAAAAGTTGATTCTTGCATTATCTTTCCACACACCTTTTTCAGGTGAGTAATCTCGTACCTAATCCCTTTTTATTTTTAATGTTTTGGGATGATCATGGGTTCGTACAAACTTGAGTCTTAAACTTGTTTATAAACTTTTGTCGCGCAAAACCCCATGTGTTATGGACGTAGACTTGGCTGTTTATTTGTATGTGTGGATCATTAACCGTCTTGTCGGCCTATTCCGCAGTTTTCATGGATCCATTAGATGAACACGGGAGAACTATCGTTTATGATTTCTCTTTTGTTTACACTTGCACAGTTTTCTTGTTTTTGTGCTCAATTGGGAGCACGGGTTGAACTATGAGCTATGATCTATTAGGCTTGATCACAATCTGATTACACCCTTGTTGAACACCAGTTATACACATGATGCGCGCAGATATTGTTATCTATTTATATGTATTAAACTTGATTTCTCACCTACACGCAAGTGTTGACGTTTTATTTTAACACATGTTCAGGTTTGCTGTAGCTGTTTCTGGAAGCTTGAGGACACATAGGATGTTTTCTTTTCTTTTGGACCTAGTTTAAAATGTAACAAGACAAGTTTATGTTATTTGAATATTTTGAGTTATGATATGATTAATTTTATGTTACTTCGTGAAATTGTGTTGCGCGTGCGCGGTAAATGTATTTAATAAATATTGACACCCAAATAGTGTCACGAGTAATGAAACAATACGTGGCACCCCGATGTATAATCCGCCATCGGTCGGGGTGTTACAGATTGGTATCAGAGCTCCGTGACTTTAGGATAGGTGGTTAGACGTAACGACCTAGATTACCTAAGAGTCCCTTCTCGCGCATGAGAAATATCTCATGTTTGCGCGCTAATTGTTAATTACTCGATATTTATAAAATATGCTTGCACATATGCAGCACATGATTTCATGTTTTATTCGCGATCTTTCGATTTTTATTGTTAAATTTCAATCTATTTCTTTACTTACATATTCGTTTGTTGTGGGGATTGAAAATCCGAGAAGTCATGGTGGTACATGAATAGTTGATTTTCAATTACCATTAACTTTATGTTTTAAATTAAAGATTTGAAAAGTCATGGTGATACATGAATTGTCAATCTCCAATATTCATTTGCTCGATATTTTAAATTGAAGACTTGAAAAGTCATGGTGATACATGAATTGTCAACCTTCAATGCTTGTTTACTCGTATATTTTAAATTGAGAATTCGGAAGGTCATGGTGATACATGAATTGTCGATTTTCAATTCGAATTCATTACCTGTATTAAGTTTGCATTTAAATTCATATTTTACTTCAAAGTTTGATAGCATGTAACTCCGCGAAACAAGCTTTACAATGATATACTTTGCGCTAAAACGATTTCCCATACCAAGATATTAACAAAAACTAAAACTTTTATAGAATGCCTCCGCTATCTCGCCGTCATCAGAGGAGAGAAGCCTCGCGCAGACGTAGGCAGCAACGTTCCCAGGAAATGGCCGCCGCAATAGCCCAAGCTTTAAACCGAAATAATCCCAACCCCTCCGGATACAATAATAAATCCTTTAATGCGGGTAACCCTCCGAAATTCACAGGACTTGAAGGAGCCACCGTAATGCTCCAATGGCTCGAGAAAGTTGAGAACACCTTCCTCCATACCCAATGCCCTCCAGACCGACGAACCTTATACGCCTCAAGTGTCCTGGAATCAAGGGCGCTTACTTGGTGGAACGGAGTAGCTCACGCGCGTGGCGCAGAGGCTGCTTCTAGCATGCTCTGGGAGGAATTCAAGGAAATCTTGACGCGAGAGTTCTGCCCTCCCAACGAAGTAAAACGCCTTGAGGAGGAGTTTTGGAACCTGAAACAGTACAGTGGCGAAGCGCGCGAGTACGCGACGCGCTTCCATGAACTAAGTCTGCTTGTCCCACACCTAGTCACCCCTTCCCGCCGAGCCATCGAGAAGTTCCTTGGGGGTCTCCCCATAGAAATCCAAGATTCTGTATGGGCCAGGAACCCACTAACCCTCTTTGACGCCATCGAGTTGGCCGCTGTGCTCAGCGACAACCATGTCAGGGCAGGAACCCTGTTCCTGCGGGGAGCTGAGAAGACCAAACCCACCAAGACTGTCCCAGAACCAATAGAAACCAAGCCAGAACCCTCAAACCGTAACAACCTCAAGCGCAGGCGCAAAGCCTATGCGCTTACCAACCCGCCCATTGTCCAGCAACCCACCTACCAACCTCCAGTTTACGCGCCTAACCCACTGTCGACCTACCCAACACCCCCTGTAGTCCATAACTATGCCTTAACCAATCCCGCACTCCCTGCCCCGTCAACTAAGAAACCTTACACAGGAAACCAACCCTTTTGCCCAACTTGTAGACTTCACCATCCAACTCAAGTCCCGTGCCGACAATGTAACCGATGTGGCCGTACTGGTCACACTGCTGAGAACTGTAGAGTCCTTCCCGCCAACCCAATCGCGCAAACACCACCAACTTACCCGCTAAACCCACAACCAACATACCCTAATCCACGACCCAGGTCGTGCTATAACTGCGGTGACCCCAGTCATTTCCGGAACGCTTGCCCGAGACTGCAACTACAAATTACGCAAGCTAATCCGGTTAACCAAATTTCAAACCAAGTGGCGCGCGGACGAGCTTTTAATATAACCGCGCACCAAGCGCAAGCGAATAATGACGTGGTTAATGGTACATTTTTACTTAACGGACAATATGCATCTTACTTTTTGATACTGGCGCCGATAGAAGTTTTATTTCTCGCGCATTTGAACAAAAACTTGCGCGACCGCGAGTAAACTTAAACGAAAACTTTTCAGTTGAATTGGCTAATGGTGAAACTATTTTAATAAACTCCGTGATCAAAGATTGCACGCTTAACCTTAATGAGCATGATTTTCTAATCGACCTCATTCCTATGCCGCTTGGAAGCTTTGATGTTATTATTGGAATGGACTGGCTCTCGCAAAATCGCGCCGAAGTAATCTGCGCCAAGAAGTTGATTCGCATTCCTCGGGAAAATGGTGAAAATCTTCATATCTACGGCGAGAAACCATCTAACGGTCTTAAACTAATGTCATGCACTGAAGCCCGAAGACTTTTGCGGAAGAAATGTGTTGCATTCTTAGCCCATGTGGTCAAACCCGATGAAGGAAAGAAGAAACTTTCTGAAATCCCCATCGTGCGCGACTTCCCTGAAGTCTTTCCCGATGATCTTTCTGGTTTACCTCCCGCTCGAAAATCGAGTTTCGTGTTGATCTTGTCCCTGGTGCATCCCCCGTAGCCAAATCTCCTTATCGTCTTGCACCCGCTGAAATGCAAGAATTAGCAAGTCAACTCCAAGAGTTGACCGCTAAAGGATTCATTCGCCCTAGCTCTTCGCCCTGGGGTGCTCTGGTGTTGTTCGTTAAAAAGAAAGATGGTACGTTTCGCATGTGTATTGATTACCGCGAGCTGAACAAGCTCACCATTAAGAACCGGTATCCCTTACCGCGTATTGACGACCTCTTTGATCAACTCCAAGGTGCCTCTTGTTTCTCCAAGATCGATCTCCGTTCTGGCTATCACCAGTTGCGTATCCGCGAAGAGGATATTCCTAAGACTGCTTTTCGAACCCGCTATGGTCATTTTGAATTCTTGGTCATGCCCTTCGGTTTAACCAACGCACCCGCCGTCTTCATGGATCTAATGAACCGGGTGTGTAGGCCTTTCTTGGACCAATTTGTGAGTGTGTTTATTGATGACGTTCTGGTTTATTCCAAAACCAAGGCCGAGCATGAACAACATCTTCTGTTGGTATTGCAAAAGCTTCAAACCGAACAACTCTATGCCAAACTCTCCAAGTGTGAGTTTTGGTCGGATGAAGTACAGTTTCTTGGTCATGTTGTAAACAAGATGGGTATTCATGTCGATCCATCCAAAATTGAAGCAATCAAGAACTGGATTACACCGTCCACTCCTACCGAAATCCGTTCCTTTTTGGGCTTAGCTGGTTACTACCGGCGATTCATTTCGAACTTCTCAAAGATCGCCTTGCCCTTAACAGCATTAACGTGCAAAGGCAAACCGTATATTTGGGGCTCGAAGCAAGAAGAAGCCTTTCAAGCGCTCAAACTATTGTTGTGCGAAGCTCCTGTTCTAGCGTTACCAGAAGGTACTGACGACTTTGTCGTTTATTGTGATGCCTCCAACCAAGGTCTCGGTTGTGTACTTATGCAACGAGGCAAGGTTATCGCTTACGCGTCTAGGCAACTCAAAATTCATGAAAAGAATTATACGACTCACGACCTCGAACTTGGTGCAGTTGTATTTGCATTAAAAATCTGGAGACACTACCTCTATGGTACCAAGTGCATCATTTACACCGACCATAAAAGCCTCCAGCACATTTTTGATCAAAAGGAACTTAACATGAGACAACGCCGATGGAACGAACTCATCAGCGATTACGATTGTGAGATCCGATATCACCCTGGAAAGGCTAATGTGGTAGCTGATGCGCTCAGCCGCAAACCATGCCAACTTAACTGTATTTTGCCGCACACGCAGCTTCACTTCGCGCCGATCCAAAGCGATCTTGAATCGCGCATTCGCGACGCGTAGCGCGCATCGATCAGCGAAGGAAACCTACGCGCCGAGTTAGCGTGTGGTGCAGAAGCTCATCTAGTCCCTAACCTGAATGGAATTCTCTGTTATCTCAATCGCATCTGGATCCCCAATGATGAGAATCTTCGCTCTGTCATACTGAGTGAAGTGCACAAAACTCGTTATTCCGTTCATCCTGGCGCTGACAAAATGTACAAAGATTTGCGCCTTTCTTTTTGGTGGCCTGGTATGAAAAAGGATATTGCTGTGTTCGTATCTAAATGCCTAACTTGTTCTAAGGTAAAAGCTGAACATCAACGCCCATCTGGTTTGCTCGAACAACCTGAAATTCCTACGTGGAAATGGGAAGGTATAGCAATGGACTTTATCACCAAGTTACCCTTGACCGCAAGCAAACATGATAGCATTTGGGTAATAGCGGATCGATTGACCAAGTCTGCCCACTTTCTGCCCATTCGTGAAACCTACCGTGTTGAACAACTTGCGCATCTTTATGTCAAGGAAATTGTCTGCCGTCATGGTACTCCTTTGAGCATCATATCCGATCGCGATGGCCGTTTTATATCTCGCTTTTGGAAATCTCTCCAATCTGCGTTAGGAACTCGTTTGGACATGAGTACTACATATCATCCTCAGACTGACGGACAGTCTGAGCGAACCATTCAAACCCTTGAGGATATGCTTCGATCTTGTGTTCTTGATTTTGGAGGTAATTGGGATTCACACCTACCTCTGATCGAGTTCTCTTATAATAACAGCTATCATTCCAGCATTGGTATGGCCCCATTTGAAGCACTTTACGGTCGAAAGTGCCGTTCACCGATTTGTTGGAACGAAGTGGGTGAAGTTCAAATCACAGGACCCGAACTAGTTCAAGAGACAACCGATAAAATCGCCAAGATCCGTGATCATCTGCTGACTGCCAGAAGCCGACAGAAGAGTTACGCAGATCGCAGGCGGAAGCCTCTCGAATTTCTAGTTGGTGATCTTGTTCTCCTCAAAGTGTCGCCCTGGAAGGGTGTTGTCCGCTTTGGGAAGAAAGGTAAGCTTGCACCTCGTTATGTTGGTCCGTTCAAGATTCTCGCGAGAGTAGGAAAAGTTGCTTACAAACTGGACCTACCGCCCGCGCTCAGCAATGTGCATCCAACTTTCCATGTATCCAATCTCAAGAAATGTTTAGCTGACGAGAACCTTCACAAACCACTTAATGAAGTTCAAGTTGATGAGTCTATGCATTTTGTTGAGAAGCCTGTTGAGATTATGGATCGCGAGGTGAAGAATACCAAGCGCAGTCGCATCCCTATTGTTAAAGTTCGTTGGCAGTCCAAGCGCGGAGCCGAGTTCACTTGGGAAAGGGAAGATCAAATAAAGATCAAGTACCCGCACCTTTTCTCTGCGCAACCTACTTCCAGATAAATTTCGGGACGAAATTTCTTAAAGTAGGGGAGACTGTGACAACTGCCCAAATCCGACCCGACCCAGGTACCCGTTTTCGAATCCGATTCTTTTTATGATTTATAATTTGATTATTAATCTTTGTAAATTTAACATTAAATAAATTATATATATATATAAATTTTTATATTACTTACTAATAATAATAATTCCTTCCCGCCTCTTTTCTCTCTTGTCGCCGTCCCGCCTCTTTTCTCTCTTGTCGCCGTCCCGCCCCTCTGCTTAACCCTTGAGCCTTGAACCCCCCCTTTTTTCTTAACTCTTTGCTTGTCCTTTGGTTCTTCCCGCCTAAGGATGTCTGCGCAGCTCCACGCGCCTGACTCTTTGCAAGGAAGCCTGTGTGAAGACCGACTGTTCATGCGATGCGCGAAACGAATTCTTCTCGCAGCGCGCTAAGAATTGTAGTTCTTCTTGCAGCGCGCTAAGAATTGTAGTTCTTCTCGCAGCGCGCTAAGAACGGTGGTTCTTCCCGTGACGCGCTAAGAATTGTAGTTCTTCCCGCGACGCGCTAAGGATTTGTAGTTCTTCCCGCGGCGCGCTAAGAATGGTAGTTCTTCCCGCGGCGCGCTAAGGATTTAAGTTCTTCCCGCGGTGCGCTAAGGTTTGCTCTGTCTGCCTTCGCCCTCGCGCGTGCGCTCGAATCTTCTCGCGCTAGACCTTAAGTCTTTTCTTCTGTTTAGGTCAGCCTGTATGCTTTTGAAATATCTTATCTTTTGTATGAGCACTTTAGGTCAGTTCTGACATCTGTCCGAAAAGCCACTTTCGGCGCAGCATGCGCACCAATCCTATTGGTTGACAGAAAAAGTGATTGACATAATCTTTTGAAATCTTCTTTTGCATGCCTTGAACAGTGTTTTACCTGACTCCTTCCATGCTTTATTCTGTAACCTGTCAGCCCTTTTTCCTGTTCCTCGGCTGCCATATCTTTTGATATCTTTTGCTTTTGGCTTCTTGTGCTTTTTTTTAATATCTTTTGCTTGATTTGATAAGATCTTTTCCTCTTTTTAAGGGATTGTGTTCCCTAGGGTTTCCCTATATATAATACTATTTTCTTGTTATTTAACACTACACACACAAACACTCAAACTCTCCTCTTGTGACATCCCACATCGGTTGGGAAGGAGAACTAAGCCTTCTTTATAAGGAGGTAGATACCTTCCCCATCATAACGCGTTTTGGGCGCTTAATGGTAGTGGATGAGAGGAGAATTCCATAGTTAAGCGTGCTCAGGTGGGAGAAGTATGAGGATGGGTGACCACCTGGGCAACCAAAAGCAAATCCGTGAGGCGATGGTGGTACGTCCCGGCCAAAGCGGACAATATTATGGTGCGGTGGTAGTTGGGCTGTTACAAATGGTATCAGAGCCAGAGCCGGACCGGTGGTACCAGGTCCCGCGAGGACGCTGGACCCCTAAGGGGGGTGGATTGTGACATCCCACATCGGTTGGGAAGGAGAACTAAGCCTTCTTTATAAGGAGGTGGATACCTTCCCCATCATAACGCGTTTTGGGCGCTTAATGGTAGTGGATGAGAGGAGAATTCCATAGTTAAGCGTGCTCAGGTGGGAGAAGTATGAGGATGGGTGACCACCTGGGCAACCAAAAGCAAATCCGTGAGGCGATGGTGCTACGTCCCGGCCAAAGCGGACAATATTATGGTGCGGTGGTAGTTGGGCTGTTACACCTCTGCTCTCTTCTCCTTGCCCTCTGCCGTTGTTCCTCAGCCGCCTCCTCTCTCTGCCTTCGTCTTTTCCCTTGTCCTGCCCAGATTTCCGGTAATATATAATATATAATAATTTGTTAAAGATACATATTACTATGCTAACATATATTCAAGGCATAAAACAAATCATTAAACCAATAACCTCTTATTTATAGGTTAACTTGTGCTTGTTTAAAAGTTGATTCTTGCATTATCTTTCCACACACCTTTTTCAGGTGAGTAATCTCGTACCTAATCCCTTTTTATTTTTAATGTTTTGGGATGATCATGGGTTCGTACAAACTTGAGTCTTAAACTTGTTTATAAACTTTTGTCGCGCAAAACCCCATGTGTTATGGACGTAGACTTGGCTGTTTATTTGTATGTGTGGATCATTAACCGTCTTGTCGGCCTATTCCGCAGTTTTCATGGATCCATTAGATGAACACGGGAGAACTATCGTTTATGATTTCTCTTTTGTTTACACTTGCACAGTTTTCTTGTTTTTGTGCTCAATTGGGAGCACGGGTTGAACTATGAGCTATTATCTATTAGGCTTGATCACAATCTGATTACACCCTTGTTGAACACCAGTTATACACATGATGCGCGCAGATATTGTTATCTATTTATATGTATTAAACTTGATTTCTCACCGACAGGCAAGTGTTGACGTTTTATTTTAACACATGTTCAGGTTTGCTGTAGCTGTTTCTGGAAGCTTGAGGACACATAGGATGTTTTCTTTTCTTTTGGACCTAGTTTAAAATGTAACAAGACAAGTTTATGTTATTTGAATATTTTGAGTTATGATATGATTAATTTTATGTTACTTCGTGAAATTGTGTTGCGCGTGCGCGGTAAATATATTTAATAAATATTGACACCCAAATAGTGTCACGAGTAATGAAACAATACGTGGCGCCCCGATGGATAATCCGCCATCGGTCGGGGTGTTACACCCGCTAGGGGCTGCCGCCCCTAGAACCCCGCTGCCAGGGGCACTGCCGCCGGACCCCCATTCGTTGTGGGTTATATAAAGATAGAAATACGATATGAGTAATAATAGTTAATTGATACATGCAAATATTATACAGTTAGCCATGCACAGCTCAAGAAGGGAATAACTATTAACGGTGAATGTAACCGCATTTAGGTGAGTTTCTAGCCCCATATTCTTGTTACTTACAAGATAGAAAATAAAAGCAACTCAGATCAAGTACATATGTGTCTGGATCCAAACATATCCGTCTAGTGATGCTAAACTGTCGCTATATAGTAAAAAAAAAATCAAGTTCCTAACCACCTAAGCAAGCTAGGGTAAGTAGGGTGTCGAACCAAAAGGAGTATGTGGTCAACGTAACGTGTAACAGATTTTATACGATTATGGAGTAATGA
The DNA here is from genome assembly GCF_021521415.1 of Bidens hawaiensis. Lineage (NCBI taxonomy): Eukaryota > Viridiplantae > Streptophyta > Magnoliopsida > Asterales > Asteraceae > Bidens > Bidens hawaiensis. The sequence continues at coordinate 202,254 of NW_027494785.1, read as the reverse complement.
ATTGTAGTGCTTATCACACAAGCTAAGCAGTTAATACGGAAAAATATCGGATATCGGTCAAGAACCGATATCTGAGATAACGGTTATCGCAGTGAGATATCAGTGGGATATCGGTAATTTTAATATCATGTAAAATTCATATATATAGCAATTTAACAGTAATAATTCAGTATAGTCTCCTACCATTAACAAATTAACCTTTTGCAAGTTACAAAACACTAACAATTGTAGCAAGTAAGAATTGATTAAGACTTAAAACAATAATATTGAACACTAAAAGTTGATAATTAAGGCTTAAATCACTGATATCGTGAATATCAGTGATATATCGGTCAAATATTAGTCCAATATCGGTAAATATCGTTGATATTCTCAGTACCGATATTCTGAACCGATATTCTGATTTATGTATTGCAAGGGACCGATAACCGATATATCACTGATATATCGGTGATATGTCGACGATATCGACTGCATAACACACAAGCACACAAATTTGGTTTTATTGATTAAACAAGCAATTGACAATTGCTCAAGCAATTAATAAAAAGCAGATCACATGTAACAACTCTGATTTTTTCATTTAATAATTTCTAACCGTTAACCGACCCGTTTTTATGTTTGGGAAATTTTATCAAGAAAGTATTGTGTTATTCGAGTTATTATTATTTTATTATTATTAGTTATTATATTTACTTAATACATATAAAATAACTTTGTAAAAATATTCAATTATTACCCTAAATTATATTTAACCTATTTTTGTATCCTTGCCTAAACTATAAGGACCAAACAACAAATTAGGTAAATTATAATCTCTTTAACCCGTTTACCCGTATCCATGCCCCAAACCCGCAACCCGTATACCTAAATTGGTGGCTTGAGCCGTAATTGTCGATGTTAACTAGGAATTGATCTATGTATATCAATATTCTTGCCATACAAAACCTTGCCGACACTATGGATTAGGAAATTGGATCTATATGATACGTATTTTTATATTTTATTAACCCGTCATCTGCATATTTAGTGTTATAGTATATAGGGATCATCTCAACTCAATTAAACTTTCCCTCACAATCACCAATAGGTCGCGAATTAAACCCCCAATATTAATTATATTAGCATGGCCTGCTTATACCTGTTCTGACCCTCGTTGCTACCGTCTACTTAACAATCAATTAAACCTCATTGCTTGATCATTTGAGGTAATTTAAACACGTATTGAGTTCGTCTGTAATCACTAATCAAAAACCCTAACCTTAATTAATCAAACTCATAAGGGGTTTAACGATTTGATTTTCTAGGGTTCTTATAATGTTCTAGGTTTCGCTCTATCTGTTTAAATAAAATTAGTTTAAAGAGTATTAACCAATTGATACACTAGCGCGCATGGCTAGAGTATGTTCGTTAAGACTCTGAGTGGCTGGGGGCGCATGTTCGAACCACCCCCCAGCCCGTTTTTGTTTCTTTTTTTTTTGGTATTAATCCATTTAATCATTATATTAATATATTTAATCAATTAAATTATATTATAAATACTATAAATACATTAATTAATCAGTATTTTTTAAAAACCGACATATTAACTAGTTGCTTTTCCGAACCTTCGTTAAAACCATATATTTTCATATATTTTTATAAATAGGTATATATTTTATATCATATGAATTGTTAAAGATTTTAATATTAAGATGTAAAAGGGTTTTATATTAAATATACATAATTAAAATATATTTTATTAATTAACATGTTAAAATAACTATTTATAAACAAATGTATTTTTATATATTATTATTAATTACTCACAATATTTAATTAAATATAACCATTCTAAATAAATAATAAACTTCATTAAGATATTATTTCAAATACCCGTTTATGTCTCAATTCTCTATTAGTCCATCTTTTAACTCGTAGTGTTCTTCGATTATTACTCTTACTTAGGGTTTTCTCGTAGATATATCTCGATGAGCGTGACACTTGTTTGCTACCATTCTTATCGCATTCATTTACATTCTTATCGCACTCCCCTTCTTTTACTTGTTTTCCAAACTTTTGGGGACATATGCGTATTTACAGTATTTACTTGTCATTAGTATTCATACTAGCAACTGTTAACCTTGTGTGCTATCAATTATGTGCCTAACTTGCTACTTGTAAATTTGTTTATTTGAACGCATTCGGAGATGTCCAACATATTCACACTTAGTATGATCATACGACTGTCGTAGTGGCTGGTGTCCGATCGCATGACAATGGTTTCACCGAAAACTCATTTATGGTAACCAACGCTTGATTCGCATGGCAACGGTTTAGCCCACATTTTATAATATGTTTGAATTGTTTACATGCTATGGCTTAATTGTATACCTCATTAAGGACAGTTTGCTTACTTTCTTATTATATTATATTGTATTTAAACCAAGTGGTGCTTTACTCACTCAACCTTGTGTTGACAAAATCTTTTTTTATTTACGCATATGCATGTTTAGATTTAATTGATTGAAAGCTTTGGAAGAGGTTTAAATGATGCATTAAGTTAGAAGAAACTTATCAATACTTGAATTTATTTGTTTTTGTTTTTATGATTGTATACTTTGTTATTTGTGATTGTTTTAGATTATTGAAATATTTAATTTAATTTAATAGATATTGCAACATTTTAAATTATTGCATGATAGTACCTTGAGAGCTGTGAGCAATCAGCTCACGCCCCAGCATTTCCGCCTTAGGTTAGGGTGTGACAGATTGGTATCAGAGCCGAAGGTTTAAGATAGATTGTTAGTGGTGCCTTAGTAACATTATTAGGAGCCACATACGTGCTTATCTGCTTTCCTTATGGGTTCAAATTATTTGTTTACAACTTTCTTAGTTAATTATTTAATTATTTTTTATTATTATATAATCATGCACACACACACAACTCCGAGGTTATGCCTCAACTTCAAAGATAATTTTTCTTAATTAATTTAATTCAATTAGATTGCCTTTTATTTTGGAAAATTCCTTAAGAATTCCCTAGTGTTGTTTTTACTCTTTCACCTTAGGGCTAGGTTGTGTGACAAGTCCTGTAGTAACTGAAGGGGGAGAGAACTGTGAGTCGGGCCTTGGCAAACCGGTTCCGAGAACCCAAGGTAAGACGTTATTCCTTACCTAGAGGATAACCTGACCACAATACTCGATCTTATAGGCCAAAGCGGGACACAACTGTCAAGTGACCGAAACCCTAAGTTGTTAAATGTAAACGCATTAGCGGTTGCAATTTATTTTTAAACCGAATTCACGGTGATTCGTTGCTAAATTCGTTCCACTCCGATTACTGTGTTTTGTTATTTTAAATGGTTAGTTGGGTGAAATATCCTGGAACCCATGGGCACTCCTATTATCCATTTCTCAATTTATTTTAAACATTAGGTTTTTGTTGGAGTTAATCATACGTGGTGATTCACATGATACTCAAGCTACTCATTTTATCTCATTAGTTCGTTATTTAGTTGGTACAGTTAAAATGCCATGTAACGTTCATGGGTCGTCCAACTCAGTTGTTTTTAATCGTTAATTCGTTGGGCCATTCAAACTGCCATGGGAGGCCAACACACAAACTTTGTTTCGTTAGTTGTTTATTAAGTTAATTTAATAAATTTTAACTTTTAAAATGACCACATCTCCTCATCTAGTTATCTCACATTGAACACATTGATTATGCCACCTCATAAATATTTACGCAATGTACCCGTTATCTTACAATATTTTACCTTTATTCCTCATAGAATGTCTTCACTAATAAACCACTGTTGTCAACGACATTCTTCGTGTTCTCACGATCGCCGTCTGGCTACTAGGATCACCAAAGAATTTGCTGCTGCTGCTGCTATGCCCACTATTGCAACCCAAATCCAAAGTCTCAACTCGAATTCTTCTTCTACATCTGCTGCTTTGAACAACTATGACTTTAAGAACTTCCTGAGCACCAAACCTACCTCATTTCATGGTGAAGAAAATGCCACCAAACTGCTTCAATGGTTCAAGAAGACGGAGAACGTGTTTATCCATTGTGAATTTCTGGCGCCAAACGTACTAAGTTCGCCTCAAGTTTTTTCGAGCATCGAGCTATCACTTGGTGGAATTCTTTCAAATCCAATCAAGAAACTGAGTTGGCTATGGCCATATCTTAGGACGATATCAAGGAGGCCATGAAGAAAGAGTTTTGCCCCGAACATGAACTGCAAAGGCTTGAAACCGAATTTTAGGAACTCAATCAAATCGGTGGGGAGAACTCCACCTATTCCAACCGTTTTCGTGAGCTTAGCCGTATCGTACCTCATATTGTAACCCCCAAGAACCATGGCATTCAGAAATATATTCGCAATTTACCAACCATTTTCCGTGATGTTGTGGAGAGTCGTGACCCCTTAACCATCAGTGAGGCTATGGACCTAGCTGCTTCCCTCACCGACAGTCATGTTAGGGATGGAACCTTGTCCCTAAAGGATTTCAAGCCTAATCTCGACAAGACCGAAACCGACTCACCCGTTGATGCTAAAGCTGAACCCAAACCTACATTCAACAACAACAATCACCGCAATAACAACAACCACAACAACAAGCGTAAAACTGTCACACCCTCAAATCCACTAACGGAGTTTTACCGTCAGAGGGTGTGAACTAACAGGATCGGATTCATTAGTTATAATCAAACCATGAATAAAGTTTTCAAACCACGAAAACATTTAAGTGTAAATAAGTGCGGAAGCGTAAAACCATAAACCAAGTGTTGCGTCACGCAGGACGACTTAAAACCCAATTAATAATAACAGTTTAAAAATGAGTCTGCATAAACATAAGCGTTCAAAGTAATGCATGATCCTATACCGCGCGCCCGCCTCCGCTACCTGAGAATAACATACTAAAAGTGTCAACACGAGATTGGTGAGTTCACAAGTTTATATAAAATAAAGCGTTTAGCGTTTTGCGTTTAGCGTTTTGCGTTCAGCGTTTTGCGTTACCAGATAGTGTTAAATCAATTATATATCTATAGGTTGCTAGCCTATAAAGCAAGTATTACTAAGTGTTCGACACCGAAGCTGACTATTTATCATGTGCCTTGCCACCAGGTCTATCCCGACCATGGTAATGTGTTAGCCAAAATTACACCCACTCGACCTCTAGTCGAGCTTAGCGTTGGGTGGGGTTTGTCAAAACCAGTAGACTATTCAACAGTGACTCGCTATTATCCAATACTAAACGGTTCGATGTGAAGGACTTCAGTTGTTTCGTTTTCCACTTAGCCTTTACAAGTGATATATAATCTAATAACAAAATCTAAAAGCGTTTCGGAGTATGTATTCTCCCCCAAGTGAAAAGCGTTTAAAAGAGTTAAAAGGGGACGTGAAACTCCCTGTTTGCGAAGAATTCCAAAAACAAGTCACCCAAATGATGCGCGCCACAGAAAACCCTCACTAGCGTTCTAATACAACAAGGAGATTTTCTAAGTGTTGGAACTATTATCGAGTCTCTAGACTCGGCACATAATACCTATGCACAAGATACGTTTCGTGTTTCGTTTGTGAATTGTGTGTGTCTCAACAAACACATTCGTGATACGTTACATGTGTGAACAACTATTTACATATCATGTAATAATATTGTACATTACTAGCAATTATTTCCCGCAAGGGCAATTTGGTCAAAACATAACAATTATCTAGTACTTAGCACGTTTCATGTATTTTCACAAAGTTCAGCAGCTAGTTTCATCAAGATAGAATTCTACTTGAAAGATTACTCTATTCAACAGATCATAGCATCTCAATTAATTCACCAAAAATTGTCACAAAAGAATACATGAGTTAGGTTTCCAGAACATATTTTATTGTATTTTTATTCCTCATAGATTTCTCACAATGATCAAAACATTACGGCAACTCACAGCAGTCAAAATCATGCGCAACAGAATGTTATTTGTTATTCCCGTTAAATGAAAAATCCAACTAATGCAAGACCAATTGGGTTAGGTTATTAACTCAACGATTTAGCTTCCAGAAGTGGAACCAACCCATTTGGTCTTGTAGTCCATGAGATATGATAATTACAAAACAACCTAACAGCAGGTCTCACAATTTAGATTTGCACTTCAGTTTTGTAAAATAATAAAATTTAACTTTTACTCGTCCAAAAATTACAAACTTGGACTTTATAGAAACTAGACTCAAAATAGTACCCTGTAGTGTTAACAAACTCGACCAATTTCCACATTAACATTTAGTTACAGTTGTCTAAACATAACTTACAATCTGTCCAGTACCAGTTTTGACCTTTAATCATATTTAAATCGTTTGAGCAACCAAAACACCTCCAAATTAGGCGTGGTTGGGTTTTATGGAAACTAGACTCAGAGTACTACCTATTAGACTCATAAATAGCTCAGTTTGCTTTTATATTTAACAATTTTCATGTCGTTCAAATTTAACAATCTCTGCTGTCAAAACTCAGCAAGCACAAACAATCGTCTAACATGCATCCTAAGCATACGACATAACTCCAACATGAAATAAACATCATTAATCATAAAAATCAGTAGTAACCCTCTAGGGTTTACAAACAATCAATGATTTAACATTCTTTCACCGTTCAAAATCACATATGATCATCTAAATCAATAACCAACGCATAAACAATCATCATCTAGCATAAATCAAGCTAAGAACACTTAATACATGATATTCAATAATTAGGGCTTCATGTTTATACCTTAAAAACGCAGAAACAACCAAGAGAAAGGTGAGAGATGCTTAGAAACGAGTGTGGGATGCTTCGATTATGAAGAACAAGATCAAAACGGGTGATATGGTGGTGGGTGTTGGCTGCCGATCGCAAGAGAGGGAGAGAGAGGGGCTGCCGTCGGGTTGTAGGAGGGTGAAAGAGAGTTAGGGCTTTGTTATTATTAAATAATAACATGTTACACATAGGCCCCTCAACTTCCAATCATTACTTTTCAAGCTTAAATTAACTTATTTGCATCTTGAGTTAGTGTTTTAAATGATATTATCAAATAACACATAAGCCTAACACATAATTATCACATAATTATTGTTTGGTTGTTTTTCGTTTATTCAACAATGGTTTGCGTCAACTCGTTTGCGTTTCGGTGCAATCCCGAAAGACCACACATGTAGTAATTGTCAAGCGTCATTTAAAACTCTATTTTAAATGTAATGAGATGTGCGTTATAGATCAAGTGATCTTAAGTTTGAATTGACGGAGTTTGGATTAACGGAGTTTACCTTAAATTGACGAGTGTCACATCATTCCCATGTTAAAGAATTTTCGTCCCGAAAATTTGAGTTAAGTCGCGATGGGTGTCTGAAAAGAAAGAAAAATTTTCAGTTTGTCATATCATCCCCTAGTAGAAAGAAATTTCGTCCCGAAATTTAATTCATACCTCTGGTGATTTCTGACGGTTTGACGGGTTTCGCGGTTTTCTGTGTTTGGTCAACCCTTCAAAAAGGTGAGGATACTTTTTCATCATTTGATCTTCGCGTTCCCACGTGAACTCCGGTCCACGTCTAGAGTTCCAACGAACCTTAACGATTGGAATTTTGCTATGCTTGAGTGTTTTGTTTTCCCAATCCAAAACTTCGACTGGTTCTTCGATGAAGCGTAGCTGTTCATCAACTTGAAATTTGTCTAAAGGGACTGCTTGGGTTTCATCGGATAGGCATTTCTTTAAATTGAATACATGGAATACATTGTGTACACTACTGAGTTCCGTTGGTAGATCCAGTCGGTACGCCACCGGACCAATGCGCTCAGTTATCCGGTAGGGACCAACGTATCATGGATTGAGTTTGTTTCGCTTCCCGAAGCGAACCACACCTTTCCAAGGTGAGACTTTGAGTAATACTTGGTCGTTCACTTGAAATTCAAGAGGCTTTTGGCGCTTGTCTGCGTAACTCTTTTGGCAATCTCGTGCTGCTGCCATGCGGTTTCGGATTTGAACAATCTTTTCAGAGGTTTCAAGTACTTTTTCTGGACCAGTGATTTGGCTATCACCCACCTCTGCCCAGCAGAGAGGTGATCGACACTTCCATCCGTACAACGCTTCAAACGGCGCTGCCTTAATGCTTGCGTGGTAGCTGTTATTATACGAAAACTCTACCAAAGGTAAGTGAGGTTCCCAACTTTTTCCTAAATCCAACACGCATGCACGCAACATGTCTTCCAAGGTCTGAATGGTGCGCTCACTTTGCCCATCCGTTTGAGGATAGTATGCTGTGCTCATATCAAGGCGGGTGCCTAGTGCTTTCTGTAGTGACTTCCAAAAGTGCGAAAAGAAAAGGGAATCTCGATCAGATATGATTGAGACAGGCAGTCCGTGTCTAGACACTACTTCTTTCATGTAGATGAGAGTCAGTCTTTCCATCTTGTCCGATTCCTTGATTGCTAAGAAGTGTGCAGACTTAGTCAACCGATCAACGATCACCCAGATGGTATCGCATCCCGTCGGTGTTTTGGGTAATCCCGTGATGAAATCCAAGGAAATGTGTACCCATTTCCACGTTGGAAGTTCCGGTTGCTGTAGCGGGCCAGATGGTTTTTGATATTCTATTTTGACTCTCGCACAAGTCAAGCATTTTCTCACGTAGGTGGCAATGTCGGCTTTCATGTTTGGCCACCAGTAAAGTGCCTTTAAGTCATGGTACATCTTATCTGAGCCAGGGTGAATGGAATATCGGGACTTGTGTGCTTCGTCCATCACTAGAGTTCTCAACTCTCCATATCGAGGGACCCAAATCCGGTTTTCGAAATATCGGACCCCGTCCGATTTGGTTTCAAGTTGCTTGTTCATGCCTCGCATGAGTTCTGATGGGAGATTATCGTCTTTCAAGGCTTCGAGTTGCGCATCGCGAATCTGATCGGGTAAGTTGGCGTGAATCGTGAGTTGTAATGCTCGCACTCGCCTAGGTTTATCGGTTTCTTTCCTGCTGAGAGCATCGGCCACTACATTGGCCTTGCCAGGGTGGTACTTAATTGCACAATCATAATCCTTAAGCAGCTCGACCCAACGACGATGTTGCATGTTCAGCTCCTTCTGATCGTAGATATGTTGGAGACTCTTGTGGTCGGTGTAAATGGTAAACTTGGTACCGTACAAGTAATGCCTCCATATCTTAAGAGCAAACACCACAGCTCCGAGTTCCAAGTCATGGGTCGTGTAGTTCTTCTCGTGAATCCGTAGTTGTCGAGAGGCATGGGCTATAACCTTCTCGAGTTGCATCAGCACACAATCGAGACCTTGTATCGATGCGTCACAATGCACCTCAAAATTCTCCGTTCCCTCGGGAAGGGCTAGAATAGGGGCGCTACAGAGTTTGGTTTTCAACAGTTGGAAAGCGGATTCTTGCGCGTCACTCCAATTGTACTTAGTACCCTTGTGAGTCAAAGCGGTGAGGGGTTGAGCAATCTTTGAAAATCCCTCGATGAAACGTCGGTAGTAGCCGGCCAGTCCTAGGAATTGTCGCACCTCAGTCGGAGTCTTAGGTGCTTCCCAGTTTTTTTTGATGGCCTCTACCTTACCAGGATCGACATGGATACCATTCTCATTGATCACATGTCCTAAGAAGTGAACCTCGCGAAGCCAAAATTCGCATTTCGAGAGTTTAGCGTACAGTTGTTCCTTCTTTAGCAATTCTAGGATCAATCTCAGGTGTTCTTCGTGGTCGGCCTTGTTCTTGGAGTAGACGAGGATATCATCAATAAAAACGATCACAAACTTGTTGAGGTACGCCTTGCATACTCGATTCATGAGATCCATAAATACGGCTGGTGCGTTGGTTAAGCCAAAAGTCATAACCGAAAACTCGTAGTGACCGTACCGAGTTCTGAAGGCCGTCTTTGAAATATCTTCTTTGCGCACTCTTAATTGATGGTAACCAGATCTCAGATCGATCTTCGAGTAGTAACTCGATCCTTGCAGCTGGTCAAACAGATCATTAATTCGGGGTAAGGGATAACGGTTCTTGATCGTCACCTTGTTCAGCTCTCGATAGTCGATGCACATGCGAAAAGTCCCATCCTTCTTTCGGACAAATAAGACAGGGGCTCCCCATGGTGATGAGCTAGGTCGGATAAAACATTTATCCAACAAATCTTGCAATTGAGTGGACAACTCTTGAAGCTCTGCCGGTGCGAGCCGATACGGGGCTCGTGCTATGGGTGCCGCACCGGGGGTCAATTCGATTTGGAACTCGACTTGTCGAATAGGAGGGAGTCCAGGCAAATCCTCCGGGAAAACTTCCGGAAAATCTCGCACAATCGGTATATCTTCGATTCGCTTCTCCTCCGCGGGTTTCTCAACAATATGGGCTAGAATTGCAGGATGACCCTTTCGTAGATACTTCTGCGCCTTCATGAGGGTGATGACGCTGGTGGTCATGTCGCGCTTCTCGCCCTGGACCGAAATGATCTCGCCGGAAGAGGTAGTGATGTGGACTATCTTGTCGTGACATAAAATCTCCGCTCGGTTCTCAGATAACCAGTCCATGCTGACAACGACATCGAAACTACCAAGTGTAAACGGTATGAGGTCGATATCATAAGTATGACCTGACAGTTTCAACTTACATCCCGCAAGTACGTGAGTTGTTTCTATAGACTTACCGTCAGCTAATTCAACAGGAAACTTAGCATCTAACGGGGTTGGAATTAAGTCTAAGAGTTACTAAAGGCTTTCGACACAAAACTCCTATCAGCTCCAGTGTCAAACAAAACAGAAGCAAAACAGTCATTCACAGGAAACTTACCGGTCACCACATACGGGTCGCTGCGGGCTTGGCCCGACCCAATGACGAAAGCTCTACATTTACCACTGCTTCCGCCACCGCTGCTGCCTCCATTGTTCTCATTCTGCTTTAGCTTGAGGCAATCCTTCCTGAAATGACCCTCTTGACAACACTCGAAACATCCTTTAGTCGCCATGGGTGGTTTAGGAGCACCCTTTGCAGCTAGGTCTCCCATACATTCCTTGGCCTGATGACCCATTTTTCCGCATCTTAGACACTTGACACGGTCACACGGGCCAGCATGGTGATAGTTGCACCTGTTGCATTTCGGGTGTTTCCCAGCATAGCCGCTCGAACCCTGCCCACCACCGTTGTTGTTGTTGGGACCCTGATTGTTGAAGATCCGGGCGAGTTCGGGCTTTTGGTAGTGTTGTTGCTGTGGGGGGTTCGATGATGAGGACCTAGTGTTTTCAAATTTTCTCTTTCCATTGCTCGGGTTGTTGTTGCTGTTGTCAGTGCTCGGGTTGTCACGGGTTTTAGAGGTCGAACCTCTAGGTGGTAACGCACCTTGGGTCACTGCCTGATCTGTCAGTTTGTGAGCTAACCGGATCGCTTGTTGAATTGTAGCCGGTTTGGAAGACGTCACCATACCCTGAATTTGCGGTACCAACCCATCGATGTACATCTCGATTCTCTTACTCGGCGGGTCTACCATCCGTGGACACATTACTGCTAGCTCGTGAGAACGAGTGGTGTAGGCTTCAATCTCGGAACCCACCATTTTCAACGACCAAAACTCAGATTCCAGCTTCGCAATTTCCTCTCTAGGACAATACTCTTCCCGCATCATGTTCTTGAACTCTTCCCAGTTAATAGCGTTTGCCAATTCCTATCCAAGAATTTGCACATTCGAATTCCACCAAGTGAGAGTAGAATCTTCCAGAGTTCCAGCAGCAAATTTGACCCTACTGGCAGGTGGACAGTTACACATCTCAAAAGCTGATTCGGCCTTCTCAGCCCAACGCAGGAAACCTATGGCTCACTCAGTGCCCTTAAACAAATTGGGCTTGCAATCCAGGTAGTTCTTGAAAGTACACGTTCCAGTTGGACCTTCGGCTTGATTCTAAACATGTGCGGCTAGAGCTGCCGCCGCATGGTCATTCAATAAGGTCTGAAGTTCTGCTGAGGTTAAGTTGATGTTACCGCGACCGTGTCCAGACATCTAGGTGTTATCATTCTCAGATGTCATCGTCTGAGGACACCTCTGAGTGTGCCTCTGGTTCAGCCGGTTCTTCCTCCGGTTCCTCTTCGGGTTCCTCCTCGGGTTCTTCCTCAAGTTCTTCCTCGGGTTCTGCTGCATTCTGAGCAATTTGCATCTGTAAGACATCGCAATGCTCTAGAGCTATCTCTGTCCGGGTTCTTGCCACATGGAGTTGTTCTTGAAGATCGATCATCTCTGATTGCATTTTTCTCATAATCTTCATCTGTTGATCATTAGCATCTTGCATTCCCTTCATAGTCGTTTTCAGGCGGGAAATTTCCTCCCTAGCCTCGGTTCCATCTCTTATCAATCCGGGAATATCCGCTCTCGCCGAGCGCATAAAACCTACGTCACGTTCTAAACAAGAAACAACAGCTGTGAGAACTCGCTCTACAAGTTCGGTCATGGGTGGTAGAGTGTTGGGGTAAGCATGACGACTCGGGTGGGGTAACGGAGGAACTTGTTCGCGATAAACCATACGCCTGATCAGACTCGGGTACCAATCCCAGCTAACGTCGTCGTCGTACATGCCTCCAGACAGGCGATACCTCTTCGGTGCAGGAGCTTCTAGTTCCGGGACTACTCGGGGTGGCGATGAGGTAGGTAACTGCGGTTCCTTTCCATGAGCAAGAGTCATCTGGTCAGATGATGATGATGGTAGCGTCGACATCCCTACAGGTAAGTCGTGTATGCATGCCTATGAGTGAATGAGGTAAAGAGATAAGATAACGAGAGACTAAGCAAAATATATATGCGGTGCGTATAATTATAACTAATGGGTCGTTGCGGTTATAGTCTAGTATGCATGCAATTTCTAGTTCGCTATAACCAATGGCTCTGATACCAATCTGTCACACCCTCAAATCCACTAACGGAGTTTTACCGTCAGAGGGTGTGAACTAACAGGATCGGATTCATTAGTTATAATCAAACCATGAATAAAGTTTTCAAACCACGAAAACATTTAAGTGTAAATAAGTGCGGAAGCGTAAAACCATAAACCAAGTGTTGCGTCACGCAGGACGAATTAAAACCCAATTAATAATAACAGTTTAAAAATGAGTTTGCATAAACATAAGCGTTCAAAGTAATGCATGATCCTATACCGCGCGCCCGCCTCGGCTACCTGAGAATAACATACTAAAAGTGTCAACACGAGGTTGGTGAGTTCACAAGTTTATATAAAATAAAGCGTTTAGCGTTTTGCGTTCAGCGTTTTGCGTTACCAGATAGTGTTAAATCAATTATATATCTATAGGTAGCTAGCCTATAAAGCAAGTATTACTAAGTGTTCGACACCGAAGCTGACTGTTTATCATGTGCCTTGCCATAAGGTCTATCCCGACCATGGTAATGTGTTAGCCAAAATTACACCCACTCGACCTCCAGTCGAGCTTAGCGTTGGGTGGGGTTTGTCAAAACCAGTAGTACTACTCAACAGTGACTCGCTATTATCCAATACTAAACGGTTCGATGTGAAGGACTTCAGTTGTTTCGTTTGCCACTTAGCCTTTACAAGTGATATAAAATCTAATAACAAAATCTAAAAGCGTTTCGGAGTATGTATTCTCCCCCAAGTGAAAAGCGTTTAAAAGAGTTAAAAGGGGACGTGAAACTCACTGTTTGCGAAGAATTCCAAAAACAAGTCACCCAAATGATGGGCGCCACAGAAAACCCTCACTAGCGTTCTAAAACAACAAGGAGATTTTCTAAGTGTTGGAACTATTATCGAGTCTCTAGACTCGGCACATAATACCTATGCACAAGATACGTTTCGTGTTTCGTTTGTGAATTGTGTGTGTCTCAACAAACACATTCGTGATACGTTACATGTGTGAACAACTATTTACATATCATGTAATAATATTGTACATTACTAGCAATTATTTCCCGCAAGGGCAATTTGGTCAAAACATAACAATTATCTAGTACTTAGCACGTTTCATGTATTTTCACAAAGTTCAGCAGCTAGTTTCATCAAGATAGAATTCTACTTGAAAGATTACTCTATTCAACAGATCATAGCATCTCAATTAATTCACCAAAAATTGCCACAAAAGAATACATGAGTTAGGTTTCCAGAACATATTTTATTGTATTTTTATTCCTCATAGATTTCTCACAATGATCAAAACATTACAGCAACTCACAGCAGTCAAAATCATGCGCAACAGAATTTTATTTGTTATTCCCGTTAAATGAAAAATCCAACTAATGCAAGACCAATTGGGTTAGGTTCTTAACTCAACAAGTTAGCTTCCAGAAGTGGAACCAACCCATTTGGTCTTGTAGTCCATGAGATATGATAATTACAAAACAACCTAACAGCAGGTTTCACAATTCAGATTTGCACTTCAGTTTTTTAAAATAATAAAAGTTAACTTTTACTCCTCCAAAAATTAAAAACTTGGACTTTATAGAAACTAGACTCAACATAATACTCTGTAGTGTTAACAACCACGACCAATTTCCACATTAACATTTAGTTACAGTTGTCTAAACATAACTTACAATCTGTCCAGTACCAGTTTGACCTTTAATCACATTTAAATCTTTTGAGCAACCAAAACACCTCCAAATTAGGCGTTGTTGGATTTTCTGGAAACTAGACTCAGAGTACTACCTCTTAGACTCATAAATAGCTCAGTTTGCTTTTATATTTAATAAGTTACATGTCGTTCAAGTTTAACAATCTCTGCTGTCAAAACTCAGCAAGCACAAACAATCGTCTAACATGCATCCTAAGCATACGACATAACTCCAACATGCAATAAACATCATTAATCATAAAAATCAGTAGTAACCCTCTAGGATTTACAAACAATCAATGATTTAACATTCTTTCACCGTTCAAAATCACATATGATCATCTAAATCAATAACCAACGCATAAACAATCATCATCTAGCATAAATCAAGCATAAGAACACTTAATACATGATATTCAATAATTAGGGTTTCATGTTTATACCTTAAAAATGCAGAAACAACCAAGAGAAAGGTGAGAGATGCTTAGAAACGAGTGTGGGATGCTTCGATTATGAAGAACAAGATCAAAACGGGTGATATGGTGGTGGGTGTTGGCTGCCGATCGCAATAGAGGGAGAGAGAGGGGCTGCCGTCGGGTTGTAGGGAGGGAGAAAGAGAGTTAGGGTTTTGTTATTATTAAATAATAACATGTTACACATAGGCCCCTCAACTTCCAATCATTACTTTTCTAGCTTAAATTAACTTGTTTGCATCTTGAGTTAGTGTTTTAAGTGATATTATCAAATAACACATAAGCCTAACACATAATTATCACATAATTATTGTTTAGTTGTTTTTCGTTTATTCACCAATGGTTTGCGTCAACTCGTTTGCGTTTCGGTGCAATCCCGAAAGACTACACATGTAGTAATTGTCAAGCGTCATTTAAAACTCTATTTTAAATGTAATGAGATGTGCGTTATAGATCAAGTGATCTTAAGTTTGAATTGACGGAGTTTGGATTAACGGAGTTTACCTGAAATTGACGAGTTTCACAAAAACCAACCATCAAAACTATGTTGTTAACCAACCCAATGACCAACCTCCTCCCAACCAAAATCAAACTGGCCCGAACAAAAGAGCCTACGCCGGACATCGTCCGTTATATGCTAAATGTAACCGTCATCACCCTGCTCAAACCCCATGCCGACTATGCACCTAATGCAATCGTTATGGCCACCTTGCTAACACTTGCCATATACCGCCTAGTGCACAAGCCGCCCCACATGTTCAAACCGGTGTTCCTAATAGCCGTGCTTTCTATCATTGTGGACACCCAAATCATCTCTGTAATATGTGCCCTCAACTTATCCATGCTCATCAAGCTCAGGCTATGAGTGCACCCTACTACCTTACACATGCTCACCAAGTTCAAACCCAACAACCCCACATCCTTCAAGCTCGTCCATCAATCAAAGTCAACCTTACCTAACCTAACTCTATCAAACCCCGCACCTTAAAGCTCAAGCGTACCAAACATACTCTACTCAAGCCCCTGCTATACAAGTTCAACCCATTCAAGCTATCCCAAGCCAATCCACCTCGAATGCTCAAGCTCTTATGAATTCAACCCCTCAAGGTGCTTCAAGTCAAATCAATTAAGCTGCTTCAGGAATCCGAAGACTTTTGCTGATTTTCTCATTCTATCTTAATTTATTTTTGTCTTTTCCCAATTATGAAGTGTAACGCCTTTTTATGGCATTGGATTATTTCTGTTTGAATTACATATCACTTGCATATTTTATCTCATGAATAAAGTTTCTTTTATTTAAGTAGATTGTTTATAAAAGCCTACTTTTATCTTATTTTCTTATTCCCATTCATCACAAAAAAATTTTATAACCTCAACTATTAATAAGTTACCCCTTTACAACTTTCAAGACTTATACTTTTACGTTAAAAGATGTCTTAGAAATTTCTTTGTTTTTTTTAAATCCAATGCAACTTTTGAAATGTTTTAGGTGATTTTCTAGTTTTATAATTAAAACTCCTTAAAAATTCTGTTTTCTCAAAATTATGACTTTCCAAATGTTTTGTAACCCACCGATGGGACGAGTTATGTAGACCATCCGATGATGAAAGTAATTATGGTCCGGAACATAATTATCTAAGTCCTCGCATGGAAATCAGAATGCGTACAATTGTGTGTCATAATACAGAATCGAAAGTAGTTGGGATAACGGTACAAATGTAAAGATGATAAGTACATGGATGATACACCGTTGGTACATCCTATAAATAAGTGTCCTTATCGGATTTTCATTTGGAGCATTGCTTCAACTATTCAAGGTTCCATATTATGATAAGTTTTAAATTATATTTAATATTTTCTTTTCCCTCAACATTTAATGGTTTTTGTTATAATATTCTTTAATTTCGGGATGAAATTCACAAAAGTAGCGGATACTTTAACAACTCGGATTTTTCCATTAAATCATTTCTAACCGTTGCCCGACCCATTTTTATGTTTGGGAAATTTTATCAAGAAAATATCGCGTTATTCGAGTTATTATTATTTTTTATTATATTTATTTAATACATATAAAATAACTTTGAAAAATATACAATTATTACCTTAAATACTTTAACCTATTTTTGTATCCTTACCTAACTATAAGGACCAAACAGCAAATCAGGTAAATTATGATCTCCTTAACCCATTTACCTGTATCCATGCTCCAAACCCGCAACCTGTATACCCAAATTGGTGGCTTGAGTCATAATTGTCGTTGTTAACTTGGAATTGATCTATGTATATCAATATTCTTGCCATGTACGACATTGCCGACACTATGGATTAGGAAATTGTCCCAATATGATACGTATTGTTATACTTTATTAACCCATCATCTGCATATTCGGTGTTATAGTATATAGGGATCATCTTAACTAAATTAAACTTGCCTTCACAATCACCTATAGGTCGCGAATCAAACCCCAATATTAATTAGATTAGCATGGCTTGCTTATACCTGTTCTGACCCTCGTTGCTGCCGTTTTCTTAACTATTAATTAAACCTCATTGCTTGATCGTCTGAGGTAATTTAAACATGTATTGAGTTTGTTTGTAATCACTAATCAAAAAGCCTAACCTTAATTAATCAAACTCACAGCGGGTTGACGATTTGATTTTCTAGGGTTCTTATTATGTTCTGGGTTTCGCTCATTTTCTTATTATATTATATTTTATTTAAACCAGCTGGTGCTTTACTAACTCAACCTTGTTTTAACAAAATCTATTTTTATTTTATACGTATATGCATGTTTAGATTTAATTGATTGAAAACTTTAGAAGAGATTTAAATGATGCATTAAGTTATAAGAAACTTATCAAGACTTGAATTTATTTATTTTTGCTTTTATGATTGTATACTTTGTTATTTGAGATTGTTTTGTATTTGGAATATTTAATTTAATTTAATAGATATTGCCACATTTTAAACTATTGCATTAGAGTACCTTGAGAGCTATGAGCAATCAGCTCACGCGCTGGCATTTTCGCCTTAGGTTGGGGTGTGACATCACACTCGGGGTTCAAGTAAGCATATAATAGTAATCTCATGTTAATTTAACAAATTATTTATCAAAGACCAACACAGACTGATCAACTCGACAAACCTTAGGCATCAACAATCGTTAATACACGACAATGGTTATCAAACAATCCATAACAGTGTGACCCAACTAAGGGCAACTGTATGCTTTATCATATTAATACTAGTCAAATAACCTTATAAGAAATTATCATAACAACCAACAAACTAATCGTTCAGACAGACATAAACCTAAACCGAGTGACTGTAAAGCAAAACTAGACATCAATACTCATAGATTAATCAAAGATAAATACAATCAAGTTGTTCTTTAACACATGAAAAACTGAAATAATACAAACTTTGCATCCCGGTGATAAATCTAGAAGACTAGCGCGTCTCGACATCACAAGATCTTCTATTCTGATGATATGAAACATGTGGATGATCTCGGGAAGAATCAGAATGATGGAATTAGCCTTATTTTGCTCTGGAAACTGCCTTGAAAAAGTTAGATCATAATAGGGTTGTCAAAAGGATATTATATCAAAAACCCTAACATTCATGTCTTAGCCACCATCACGGTACGCGATGGGTCTTCGACGGTCCATCGCGTATCGCGATGGCTTCCTGCGCAGCCCATCGCGTACCGCAACGAGTCTCTTCATCAGCTGACTTTGTTTTCATTCCTCGGTTCACGTGTTGGTCATCCCGGGTCTTCATTCCGTGCTCGTGCAGGTTCAAAATAGCCACTTTAATTAATTGTGACCGGAGACATAACACACGCGTATGAAGTACCTAAGATCGTACAATAATTGGCTAAAACTAGTAGATAAACGAACTTTTATATATATATATATATATATATATATATATATATATATATAGATCAAGGTTAAAATAAGAAGTAAAACTATCCTAAGAAGTGTAAGAAGTGTTTTTTACCCTTAAAAAAATAAAACACATCGAACAAAAAACACACCAAACTAACAAAATAAAACACACCGAACAAAAAACACACTAACAATATCCACCATCAGATGATCACATCCAACGCCCGATATTAATTCTCACACTTCTTACATATAACTCACTTCTTATTCTAACCCCACCCTATATATATATATATATATATATACAATCTGACCGACTATCACCTCCCCACACTTATATTTTGATTGCCCTCATGCAAAACTCTAAAATAAATATCGACCTCTATCATCGGTATGTCAATTATCGCCATTAATACTAGTAAGGTTTAAAATCATACCTAGTTTTCCAGACTGACACTTTCTAGATTAACACCCCATAAATGTAAATATTAATGCTATAAAAATAATTGAGCCGCCGAGTGGAGTGTACTTTATTTCCGGTTAAGGCATACGTGTTCATACCCCTCACACTATCAACACTCCTCTCAGTTTAATATCAGGACTAGCAAAAGTTGTGCTAGTGTATGTCTCTGCCCTCAAATACCAACTATTAGTCACAACTTAATATGCTTGCAGGTCAGTCTTATCTCTACCCATTACCCACCGGTCGCATAAAGACTCGAACTAAGGGTTTTACTGAGGCTTAGGTTTGGGTGCAGATTAGGCATATTTAGTGACTAAGGTAAATGAAACCCAGTTTTACAAATACACAAATAGATAATCAAATACAAACAAACTGCTATTTACGATGACTGAACATAACTGATAACTTTTTTTTGGTTTTTTGCTGACAATTTTTTCGGTTTGCACATACAATGACCAATTTTGAAAATTACTTTCTCATAACAGAGAAATGGTGGGTCGGAGTTTAAAGAGCAAGGCCTAAATAAAAGTAAAAAGCCTTGAATTAGAATGGTTGTTTTAGGAAATTTTTAAAATAAAAGATAGAAATGTAAACAATTAAAGTTTAAGGTTTAAAAAGTAACTATTTAAGAAATTATAATAATTAACCCTTTAAAAATGTAAGTTTGCTCGAAACCGGGTTAATGTATCTAACCTCAATATTTACTCAACTTATGTTAACTAATAAGGTGGGTAAAAATGCAAGAATGCTAGTACCTTTGGAATAAAGATAATAAAGCGGGTTTCAATGCATATTCGGGTTGTCGGTTCGGGTCTTGGTAATTGGTCAACCCCAAAGTCAACTTTCCAAGATATTAAATGTTATGAGATTACTCATAAAAATCAAGTAAGACTTAACCAAGTATGTAGTTCTATTAGTTTAGAACTAACAACGCACGTTAAGCGAGTGTTCGGTTTTGTCGATCCAAACTTTGTTATGAGATCAAGTTGGATCCAACATTTCCAAGTGCTTAAAAAAATAATTACAATCAGTTTGTAAAGTATTTTTAAAGATTTATACAAGTCTTGATAGCTAAAAACACACTTGTGTGTCTTAAGCGAGTAGAAATCGGTTTAGTTCGGTTCCCATATCACAATTAGTTCCTCGATGGTTTCCACATGCTCAAATATGAAAGAACATGTATATTTTTTTTCAAATGTTGATATTTAAGTTTTTACAACCAAAAAGTTAACAATAAAGTTTTTTAAACGAAAGTTCGATTTGGTTCGTTTTCCATCTCACAATAAGTTCCTCGATGGCTTCCACATACCCAAACACCAAAGAATTTTTAAAATGATTTTTAGAAACTTGAATCTAAAATAAAGCATGTTGAAACAATTATTTATCAAAACTAGTAACAAGTTCGATTTACGGTTTGGACTATTTACGGTTAAACCGAGGTTAGTCTCTATAAACTCACACCATGGAACTTAATAAATATGACAAACTAAAAAGAGCATAAGTTAAACAAGATTAATATGTGCAAACAAGTTATATAATTGTATGTATATCAAGGACCACGAAAGCCCTACATGAAGCCTTGCCTTACGAAGTCCGAAGCTTAACCAACCGGAGTCGTAGAAGCAACTACCAAAGGTAACAAGGGGTGTGTATTATATATATGTTGTACCACCATATTCAAGTATTAATAAGACTGCATAAGCTAATTAGAATGAAAGATTAAACTCAATTTGACTTTTGGAAGTCAAACCTTCAAGAACATATAAATAAACGACCTTGGATCTTTGATATTTGAGAGAGTTTTTGGAGTTGTAGCAGGGGAAAATGAAGGGAAATGGGGCTGTATATATAGGGTAATGTTGGTGGTCAAATATGGATGTTAAACACAAGAGTTTGCATGCAAAAGGATCAAGACAAAGCACAAAATAACAAAAATTCGGATTTCTGCAGGTCTGAGGCTGCCATCCGCGGCTGCCCTAGCCTTCCTAGCCACTGGGCGCGGCGCCCAGGAGGGTGGGGCTTGGTCATCTCGCCATGCGTGGTTCGTTTTGCGTGCCGGGAGTTCGTTTTTGATGTAATTTGATCGTTTTAAAGGCGTTTTCGAATCCGTAAAAGGGGTTTTTCAAATTGAACATGTGGGAATGATTTAGTAACATAAAACCACATTTTATATATTTGAAATGTTCGAGATATAAATCGGGTCGGTTTACGTGATAACTAATACAAAAACGAATACAAATAGAACCCGGAATTGACGAATGTCACAGTATCCCCAACTTTTTGGAAATTTCGTCCCGAAATTAAAAACAAACTCAAAGAAAAAGGTAATTACTAACGAATGTCACTTTTGGTAAAACAATTGTATGAAAAATTTTAAGTAAAGAACAACGTCAAATCCTTGCATGATTCGAAAAACGCTACAAATGAGAAACATAATAAAGGCACTTGTTATAGGATGTACCGGCGGCGTATCCACCATAACCTTATCATGATTCGCATTTCTATCATTTTTTGCCATCATTCTCGGGACTGAGTTATCGCACACAATCGCACTTACTATGGCTTCCATACGGGGATTTCGTTAATTAAGTGCGCACCCATAATTATTTAGATCGTCGTATGGTCCACATGGTTCGTCCATTGTGTGGTTTAAAAGACATATTTAAGTTGAATTTTACACATACTGATAAAATAATACCAGCGGTTGGAAATTTTGGGGTTGACTTTTTAAATAAGTAGGAAAATGGAATAAATAATTGAAACAATTAAATCTTAAAATATAAACCAAGGTGAAAATATCAATTTGGTTTAAATAAGTAAAGACGATTGAATAATATAAAATTTAGGGCAAACAATTACGAAACGAGATTTGAAGTCAAATGTCATCAAGGCGAAGAATAAGCAAATCATTAAATCTATGGTTGAAAGTCGGGACACTAAATTAGAATAAAATCCGATGAGTGAAAGTTTAATTATGAGAACCCCGGTAAAAGGAAGTGAGAAATCCAATAAATGAAAACGAGAATCCAAATAGTGAAAATGAAAAATCCGATTGGGGTAAATGAGTAGCCCAATAAGTGAGTACATGAGGTCGGGGTAAACAACGTTACAAATAATAATATCGTACGATGAGTTTCATACGTGAACAAACTTGAGGTTATAAGTAATTGAGAATGCGATTGCGTAGAATGTAATAACAAGAGAATGAGGTGAGTTTCTTGAGGTGACGCATACGTGTATCAACATAAATAAAATAATATTTGATTAACAACCAAAACAATCGATGAAATGTGATAAAACGTGAATACAGCCACTATTGTGAAACCATTTATATAATCGTCATTATAATAACGGTTTCTAATAGCGCCAAAACTTGCGGAAAACCACACATAGGCTACTTAATAGCTCAAACAAAACGAGGTAGAATAATGCATAGAATCGTGTTTACATAAATGCTCAAATATGATAACATAGTCATGAAAATATCGTTTAAAAGATAAACGAAATTGTAGCGAAATTGACGTTTTGAAAGTACTACACAAATTTTTATTGAATAGCTTGAATTTGGTCATGAATAATCAAGACACAAAATGAAATCTCATGTGCATAAAGTTACCAATGAAACATCTCATCAATGGAAAAGAAAATCGCAATAACATTGAGACTCGTATAAATGATGAAATATGTAAGTCACGTATCATGTATAATAGAATAAAGTTGAGAATGCAGCCTTAAGTAAAGCCGTTCAAGTGTTTCCAAGAAAAAGTACATAATAACAAAGCATCGCGGTAGCGCATAGCTAGAGAAACATTTAAATTATTATCAAGTGTGAATCTTGTAAGCCAAATTATTAAAGGAATTTGTGTACATAAAGCGGTTGTGATGAAAAAAAAATATATTAATGAAATGATGCTTGCGATAATAAGATGTACTAGTTCGCGTAAATCGTTATTGAACAAAGTTCATGTCACATTATAAAGTATTCATAAATGCGTCCCAAAAAGTTTCGCAAAGCCATGGTCATTGAGTTTATGCAAGATGTGAAAGTTGTAATTTGTTATAGAATAATTCTCGAATTCAACATTCAAAATGGAACCTCGTATTAATAAAGTTATTATGAGATTTATCACCTTATGTGACAATATTTAAGCTCTTGAAATCATACATAGAATCGTTTAATAACCTTTGAAAACAAATCCTCATAATAGAATTTTTGTTGCCATGACAATCTTAGATTTTTTGAAAGATGATTTATAAAATATGGACATAATATGTAAATCGTAAATGTTGAAAGAGTTTATAATCTATAAATGATTATTTGAACACATGAGGTTTTATAAATACACTAGTTGTATATACATACAAAAAAAAATTAAGGGAAAAATGAAGCTTGCGTGTGTGGGGAAGGGTTTTAGGCTTCGAGCGGTGAATGGTTTGAAAATTTGGTGAAAAGTGAGTGTGTTTTGGTTGGCTTGCGTAGTTGGGTTTTTTTAAGTTGGATTGATAAGGTTCGTTGAGTTTAGGTCGTTTGAGTGAGTTAGGCTTAGATGATTTGTGTTAGTAGTGGTTGGGCTATTTAGGTGAGGTTTTGCTTATTCGAGCTCGGGTTAAGTTGATGGGTTGGATAATTTGATCTTGACTAGTTTGGGTTGAGATTCGGTTTATACATGTATTTCGTAAGGAGTGTTTGAGGTTGCTAATTTTGATTTCAAACCTACGGTTGGATCGGAACGGTATGGCGACATGGTTTGTGATTTAACATAGCAAGGATCAAAGGATTGAGTCATAATTGGGTAAACTTTGGTTTGTATATGTTCAAGGCATTTGTGGGTGTGTTTTTCGGTGTCTTCGAAGTATCGGGTAAGTGAGTTTGATAGGTTTTAATGGCGTAGAAACGTCTGTATTTAGGACTTTTTGTTGGGTTGGTTTTGTACATCTTGGGTTTATTTGGGGTTCGAGTGGGTGAGGGTATAACTTTGGTAGATTAGGTTTCGTTCACTTTGAGGAAAGATTTGATTGTGTGGGAAGACATTTGAAGTGGAGGGATGGTTTGATTTAAGATGGTAGTCTGAGGTTGGATACGGGTGTTTGGAAGCTCGTGGTTGCGTTTTAGGAAAATCTTGATTAATAACAATTTTTAAATTGAAAATATCAAATGTATAAATAATGATTGAAACATTCATGAAACTTTTGATAATTAAATCACGAGTTAATATACATTTTATAAATAAAATATTGCAATCCAAGCTTGTGAGTTACAACAATTATAAATTTTTGCTAAAAAAATTTCCACTAAATTGAGTGTTGTTACGACACGTCGGGTTGGCTTAAGTTTAATATAATTTACGAGGAAATTTTGAATCAAACAAGCCCGCGTAACGTGAATCATTTTCTTGAAATGCTTAAAATTAAGTAGTGGAAAAAAATATCATGAGAAACTAAGATAATAAGGTTTGCTTATTTTGAAGTTTATTGTAAAAAAAAATAAGAGTCAATTGTCATGAGGAAGCAAAGTAAGTTTTATAAGGGTCAAAACAAAATTCCTTGCTTATGAGGAAATAAGTATAAAAAGAATATGTGAATTTGAGTGTCGAAATTTGTTATGAGGTATCAATATGAATGATGAAAGTCTGCTTTGAGAATACGAGTTTGTGAAATGAAAATTTCTACCAAGTTCGTTATTTAATATCATCTAACGGAAATATCATGGTAAATTAAATGACCGGCATTGTGAATCGAGAAAGTGACATAGACGAGCTTTTTTTTGTCATTAAAATAAAATTTCTATGAAGTTTTGCATGAGAATTTCAAGAAAGTTACAAGCTATAAATTTGTGAATTTCTTGAAAAATCAAGGCGAATGTACCATAAGAACTTAAAAACGAGGAAAATCGTATGATGCAAATTTTATTTGTGAAAATTTATAATGAACCCAAAGATTGGATAATGAGAGTTGTTGTGAAAATAAATTCGGGTAATGAAAATTCTACCATGTATATTATATAATATAGTGTAATTAAAATGTCGTGAGAAAATTTAAACAATCGATATTGTGAAATGATAGTTCCAAAATGAATGGGATCATTATAAAATTAAAGATTTTTATGGAAACTTGTATGAAAACTTTAAAGGCAAGTTAAAATCTATATATTGGGAATTCACTTGAGAGTTTAAGGTAAAATTTATCATAAAATCTTTTTAATATGATAAAATTCATATGATAAAAATTGGGTTTATAAATAGTCTTAATGAACAAGGATGACATATTAAAAATCATTATGAATAGGTCAAACTATATGTGTGTGTATATATATATATATTCCCCGTTTTTTTTAACTTCTATAGTTATGTTCTTGAAATCCAGCTTTACAAATACACAAATAGATAATCAAATACAAACAAACTGCTATTTACAATGACTGAACATAACTGATAACTTTTTTTTGGATTTTTGCTGACAATTTTTTCGGTTTGCACATACAAGGACCAATTTAGAAAATTTCTTTCTCATAACAAAGAAAGGTGTCTTTGTAATTATTTATTTAGGATTTGCACATACAAGGACCAATTTTGAAAATTTGTTTTCTTAACCCATCGCTATACGTGATACCCCAAGGCCACAACGTCATCGCGTATCGCGATGACGTGGTCTGACAGGCGATGACAAGTGCCCTGCCACTTGTATCCACGTGGCACCACGTATCTAGCCACGTGGCACACGTGGCAAGCCTACTGGTTACACGACAAAGGCAGTAGCGATACGCGATGGCCTCCCACGGTGTTAGGATTCCGCACTCGCAAGGAACGGTAAGGCCTAAATAACAAAGAGGACCAAGAAAACAAAGTTTGGACCGACAAAAACACCTTGTTGGAGTCTAAACATGTGCACGTACCACCGCGTATTCTTCATGTTTTCGAGTCAAATAACGAGTGTAACAAATTTTATAAATCGGAATACAACGTCATGTCAAAACACTAGTCCACGAACCAACGTGGTTCTATTGTTTTAACACCAAAAATTAGGATGACGACCAGAACGCTCGCATTCGACAACTTAAAGTGGTCGTCTCATATGAGACAATCTTTAAGGAGATTTAAAATAACGGGATCCAAGTTAAGCTCGCGATCCATAAAACATAATAAAAAATAATGTTTTTTTTTTTTTTTTTTTTTTTTTTTTTTTTTTTGCGTTAAGGTAAGGATACCTTAAATTAAATATGAAAGTGCATGTATGTGTATATATAAAATTAAACAAAAGCAAGGTAAGGATACCTTAGAATGTTTCGAGTGTTTGTATACACTTACAATTTAATGAGATAAATGAGTATATAAATAAATAAGTGTAATGAACTATCAAATAGAGTAAACACTATAAATAAATAAGAAATTCACAAATATATTTACTCAACCTATGTTAAGTAATAAGGTGGGTAAAAATGCAAGAATGCAAGTCCCTTTGGAATAAAGATACTAAAACGGGTTTCAATGAGTATTCGGGTTGTTGGTTCGGGTCTTGGTAATTGGTCAACCCCAAAGTCAACCCCAAAACGTATAGGCAACACGTATAAGACCCTAAAGCAAAGACTATACAAGGTCGTTACGTCTAACCACCTATCCTATAGTCTTGTGGCTCTGATACCAATCTGTTACACCTCGACCATGGGCGGCAGAACATGCCGGGGTGCAACGTGATTGGACAAATACACAAGGCACTATTTAAAGTGACAATATTTAATCAACTCGTTTTATTTCATAAATCATTTAAACAACACGTCTCGTTCATACAAACCAATTGAATAAAAGTAAACAATTATATTGTTCGTTTTACTAATATCCTAATAGTCTTGGTAACGTTTTTTGTCAAGTCCTCGAGTCAACAAAAGTCAAACTTGTAACATTTCATAAAATAAAGTTTAGCAACACAAAGGTTGGTGAGCAATTCATAAGTTTGAGCACATAAGTAGATAGTAATAAAAAGCCACAAAACTTGTATACGAAACGATAAATAAAAGCAATAACTTGGATAAATAGATATCACTAATAGAATTACGTTAGCGACACCTAGCTATAAGGGGATGCCAAATAGTCTAGGATTTTATAGTTATCGTTAATTGCATTACGTTAACGACATTTTGCTATAAGGGGATGCCAAATAGAGTAAGATTTTATAGTTCCACCAACCAAAAGCGATAAACACATAGGCATATAATCATAGAACACCAAATCGAGCAATTATATAAGTAAAGTATACAATAACGTTTGTGGGATTAGATTCAAGTATAAAGCATTTAGTTGAATAAGTATGAAATGTCACCCCAAAACAAAAGAGGGAAAACGGGGTATGAAATTACTCACATTCAAGTAAGAAAACTTGATCGGAAAAGACGGGAAAATGGTAGGTCAGAGTTTAACGAGCAAGGCCTAAATAAAAGTAAAAAGCCATGAATTAGAATGGTTGTTTTAGGAAACTTTTAACATAAAAGATAAGAAATGTAAACAATTAAAATTTAAGGTTTAAAAAGTAACTATTTAAGAAATTATAATAATAACCCTTTGAAAATGTAAGTTTGCTCGAAACCGGGTTAAATGATCTAACCTTAATATTTACTCAACCTATGTTAAGTAATAAGGTGGGTAAAAATGCAAGAATGCAAGTCCCTTTGGAATAAAGATACTAAAACGGGTTTCAATGAGTATTCGGGTTGTTGGTTCGGGTCTTGGTAATTGGTCAACCCCAAAGTCAACTTTACAAGATATTAAATGTTATGAGATAACTCGTAAAAATCAAGTAAGACTTAACCAAGTATGTAGTTCTATTATTTTAGAACTAACAACGCACGTTAAGCGAGTGTTCGGTTTTGTCGGTCAAAACTTTGTTATAAGATCAAGTTGGATCCAACATTTCCAAGTACTTAAGAAAATAATTACAATCAGTTTGTAATGTATTTTTAAAGATTTATACAAGTATGATAGCTAAAAACACACTTGTGTGTCTTAAGCGAGTAGAAATCGGTTTAGTTCGGTTCCCATCTCACAATTAATTCCTCGATGGTTTCCACATTCCCAAATATGAATGAACTTGTATATTTTTTTTTCAAATGTTGATACTTAAGTTTTTACAACCAAAAAGTTAACAATAAAGTTTTTTTAACGAAAGTTTCGTTTGGTTCGGTTTCCATCTCACAATAAGTTCCTCGATGGCTTCCACATGCCCAAACACCAAAGAATTTTTAAAATGATTTTTAGAAACTTGAATCTAACATAAAGCATGTTTAAAACAATTATTTAACAAAACTAGTAACAAGTTCGGTTTACGATTTGGACTATTTATGGTTAAACCGAGGTTAGTCTCTACAAACCCACACCATGGAACTTCATAAATATGACAAACAAACTAAAAAGAGCATAAGTTAAACAAGATTAATATGTGCAAACAAGTTATATAAGTGTATGTATATCAAGGACCACGAAAGTCCTACATGAAGCCTTGCCTTACGAAGTCCGAAGCTTAACCAACCAGAGTCAGAGAAGCAACTACCAAAGGTAAAAAGGGGTGTGTATTATATATATGTTGTACCACCATATTCAAGTATTAATAAGACTGCATAAGCTAATTAGAATGAAAGATTAAACTCAGTTTGACTTTTGGAAGTCAAACCTTCAAGAACACCTTGGATCTTTGATATTTGAGAGAGTTTTTGGAGTTGTAGCAGGAGAAAATGAAGGGAAATGGGGGTGTATATATAGGGTAATGTTAGTGGTCAAATATGGGTGTTAAACACAAGAGTTTGCATGCAAAAGGATCAAGACAAAGCACAAAATAACAAAAATTCGGATTTCTGCAGGTCTGAGGCTTCCACCTGCAACTGCCCTAGCCTTCCTGGCCGCTGGGTGTGGCGCCCATGGAGGGTGGGGTTTGGACAGCTCGTCATGCGTGGTTCGTTTTGCGTCTCGGGAGTTCGTTTTTGATGTAATTTGATCGTTTTAAAGGCGTTTTCGAATCCGTAAAAGTGGTTTTTCAAATTGGATATGTGGGAATGAATTAGTAACATAAAATCCAGAATTTTATATATTTGAAATGTTCGGGATATAAATCGGGTCGGTTTACGTCATAATTAATACACAAACGAATACAAATAGAACCTGAAATTGACGAATATCACAGTAGGGGTAATGCTCGAATTAATATTAATATAATATTAAATGGCTTAGACCCTAGTCGATGGTATACTCGATACCTCAAGAATAAACAAAAAGAAAATATAACAAAGAAAATATAAATAAGAGATATGAATAATAATTCTTTGTTAATAACGAAAATATTATTTGAGTTTCTTAAATAATAAAGTAAATAAATAAAGTATACATTTCTTCAATAAAAAGAAACGTAGAATTTGAAAACTAAATAAATCGAACTAAAGGTTTAAACTTATAAAATAAAGAAAAGATGTTTTGAACTAAAATTTCGAATAGAAAATATAATTAAGGTAAAGATTATACAAAAATATACTAAAGGTCTAAAGCTAGATTATTGATCTAGTAATAACAAAATGTTATCATCGTACTATAGGTCCGAGATAGCAAAAGAAAGACTAACCGATCAGTGAAGTGAAGCTGATCATTTTCAAAGGTGAATACGCCCCAAACTTTTATATCTTATTTAATCGAGTCAAAGTAAATTGATTACATGAAATTACGCATCTCTAAATATTATGAACAAAAGTAATCGATGGCCCTCAGGCTGTCGTGTACGTTTTTTGGATCTTTACATATGTGGTTAAACGGTGGGCACACCGCGCCACGCCTGGTTATATGCCTTCGCCATGATGGGTCGGACCTAAGTTATGTCTGAGAGAGAGTAATCATGTGTATAATGATGGTATTTAAGTAATCTCGAACGCTGCGGTGTTTGCTGAGTGGTTTCGATTAGAACTTAAGTTTATAATTGTGATTTAAGTTTTAACTTGATTATTCTTAAGCCACGATGGACCGAGACCTAAGTTATGTCTTGAGGGGTAATTAAGTAAATAAAATATTTTTGTGTCAGCTTATTCACCAACATGTGTTGCTAACGTATTTTCAAAATGTTTACAGGTAATGAAGATTGGACGCTTGGGAAAGACGAAGTGATCACTAGGCGATCTGATGGCTCAGATCATTTTGTTAAAAAATTAAATATGTAAACGGTGGTTTGATAAACAAGTTATCTTTTGTAACATTAAACGGGTATTTTATAATCCCGTTTTTTATGTAATTATTAGTATTATAATCCACGCAAATATATTTCTGCATTAACCCGTAACTCTGATTTAATTACAAAACGGTACCAATTGTTGGTCACACGCCTAGGCCTAAGATAGGGGTGTGAAAAATATGAATTAGCTCAAAAACTTTACTAGTTGATGTGGTACTAGTAGGAAATGACAATTTTTGTTGTCGTGCTTTAAGACATATATCACAATGCTTAAAAGATTTCAAAGAAGCATCATAAATTAAAGGTAATTGTTTTAGTTTGTAGTTTGGTAAATGACGAAGTATGTTGTGCCAAGTTTCACAAATTATAACAGAATTACAAACATTATTTGAAACAAAAGAATTGATAGGAAAATGCTTAGTGGCCTCGAGAAGGTAAAGTCCATTTAGCATAGCACCAAGAACATG
The DNA here is from genome assembly GCF_021521415.1 of Bidens hawaiensis. Taxonomy (NCBI): domain Eukaryota; kingdom Viridiplantae; phylum Streptophyta; class Magnoliopsida; order Asterales; family Asteraceae; genus Bidens; species Bidens hawaiensis. The sequence goes on along the minus strand of NW_027494785.1, from coordinate 171,191 downwards.
AGGCTGCTTACTAGAAAAGATCAATATCATGTGTTATTACTAGAAAAGATCAATATCATCAGTACAAATGCATAATCTTGAGACAGAGAGAATATTTTGTTTAAAATTTCTGGCACGAAAAGAACATTCGACAAAGAAGTGCCATCAGTCAAAAGAACCGTCCCATTTTGATGGACTGTGATGGATATGTCATTAGGAAGAGTGATAAAAATAGGATTTTTAAGAAAAGAAACGCTTAAAATAGATTTTGATCATGGCACTTTTGATCATTAGCATTAGTGTCAACGATCCATTTGAAATAATGTTTTGAAGAATTGCAAGACATTATACCTCGAAGTACCATATTGAACTTTAGTTTGTTGAAATAAAACCATCAAATCATTATACCATTGCTGAGTTATCCCTTGCAGCTTTTCGGACTAATTTTGACCACTTTTTCCTTGAACTTCAGCAAGGTTAGCAAACTTTCCTTCGGTGAACTTGAAATCTTTGGGAAAACCAATCAGCTTATAGCATTTGTTGACTGAATGCTCATTCTTCTTGCAATTAGTGCACACCAATGTTCTCTTAATCTACCATGTTCCTCCACTTCTTGCATTCATAGATGCAGAAGATGAAAGGAAATCAGTGGTTGTGTGAATTTCCTTTTGCTTCTCATCTTGAATGAGAATACCATATACACGATTGATAGAAGGAAGAGGCTACATCATCAAAATGTTACTTCTGATTGTGTGATAACTGGGATTAAGACCAACAAGAAACTGAATCGACCTTTGATCTTCATCTTTCTTAGCAAAAGAGTGAACAACTCCACAAGTGCATGAGGGAATGGTATTAATCGCATTCAGCTCATCCCATTTTGATTTCACTTTAGCAAAGTAGGTAGCGATATCACTGCTACCCTGAGTGATTTGACAAAGGTTCTTTTACAACTAATAAAACTTAGCACCATTTGCCTGACGATATCTAGAATTAAGCCTATTTTAAGAATCTAAGCAGTTTCAGCATACAAGGCACTATCACTGATGTCACGAGTGAGATTGTTAAGAATCCATGAGATGACCATGTCATTGCAACGCTACCAAAATGGCAGTTGTTGCTCGTTATTTGGCATGGTTAAAGTGTTGATGAAACCAAGCTTGTTTTTAGCTAATAGAGAAATCTTCATTGCTCTCTTCCATGCACCGAAGCCATTGCTATCGAAAACTTTCGAAACAAGGATCATACCGGGATGATTCGAAGGATGAATGTAAAGAGGGTTGGAAGAATCGATGGGCATATATGGAAGAACAAAACAGTTTGAGTCTGCCATTGAACACATCAGAACGAAAACAAACGCACGAGAAGAAGAAACGTGTAAAATCAACTTATGAGTAGTATAACATATACGGCGTATAAGGTACATAGAAGCGTTATACGGAGAGACAAAAAATGAGATTGTAACTCCCGAATCTGGATCACTACAGTATGATATCAACCCAAAACATGATGTTAGTGTGGATCCTAATACCGTGGTGATTCAAGAACAATAATACGAAAAATAATATAAATATAAAGAAAACGATAATACTCCAAATGCACACGATTATATTAAAAAATCGTCTGGTACATGAGTTTGCTCTCTTGATGGTGTCTACTACCGTTTTAGACTCGTTAACCCTAACAAATGACTAAACATTAACTATATATAGGGTTTCCATATACAAAACCCAAAGGCCAAGCCCAACCAAGCCCAAACTAGCCTAACCGAAATCCCTATGGATTTCGGTGTAACTAGACAAACCGAAATCCATAGGGATTTTGGTATTACACCATCACAACCATAATGCAATTCTTCAACTCGTCTTCGCTTATTTCTCTTTAGTCTTGATCATGTCGTGGCCTTTTGATATGCGTAAGTCTAACCAACTTATGACCCAACAATCTCCCCCTTAGACTGATGCTTTCAAAACCTTCAGAATCTTTACTTGAACATGATCAACAAATTCAGCATCTGCATCCAATACTCTACCATCTCCTCCTTTTTTATAGCATCATTCAATTTGATCTCAGATACTTCATATGCTTCCGTTGCAAGAAATCAGTCTTGAAAGAACAATCAACTTTGATAGAAAGATCAACCAACATATTTTGAAAACAATTAAATAAAACAAAATAAGACAGACATATTTTTGTAATTTTTTTATACTGAGTACTCAAGCTTGACCAAGAACTAATGGTTTTGGCCGAGAACTATAAACTTTTGACCGAGAACAGTTTTACTTTGGCCAAAAACTAATGGTTTTGGCCGAGAACACTTGTCCTTGGCTGACAACACCTTTTTTAGGCCGAAAACGATCAGAATTGGCCGAGAACACTTAGTTTTGGCTGAGAAGCATGTTGGGTCATAAATTGGTTAGACTGACGCATATCAAAAGGCCATGACATGATCAAGACTAAAGTAAAATAAGCGAAGACGAGTTGAAGAATTGCATTATGGTTGTGATGGTGTAATACCAAAATCCCTATGGATTTCGACTTGTCTAGTTACACCGAAATCCATAGGGATTTCGGTTAGGCTAGTTTGGGCTTGGCCTTTGGGCTTTGTATATGGAAACCCTATATATAGTTAATGTTTAGTCATTAGTTAGGGTTAACGAGTCTAAAACGGTAGTAGACACCATCAAGAGAGCAAACTCATGTACCAGACGATTTGTTAAAATAATCGTGTGCATTTGGAGTATTATCGTTTTCTTTATATTCATATTGTTTTTCGTATTATTGTTCTTGAATCACCACGGTGTTAGGATTCCGCACTAACATCGTGTTTTGGGTTGATATCATACTGTAGTGATCCAGATTCGGGACTTACAAGAATCTGGGTCACTACAATATGATATCAACCCAAACACAATGTTAGTGCGGAATCCTAACACCGTGAAGATTCAAGAACAATAATAATATAGATATGATGAACACAATAATACTCCAAATGCACGCGATTATATTAATAAATCGTCATATACATAAACCTATCCTTCTAAGCACTCTGATAGTTTGATGGTGGCTACTGCTGATTCAATACTGGTTAACCCTAACTAATGACTAAACATTAACTATATAAGGGGTTTCCATATACAAATCCCAAAGGCCAAGCCCAAGTAAGCATAAACTAGCCTAACCGAAACCGAAATCCATAAGGATTTCGGTGTTACTAGACAAACCGAGATCTAGAGATTTCGGTATTTCACCATCACAACCATAATGCAATTCTTCAACTCGTCTTCGCTTATGTCACTTTAGTCTTGATCATGTCATGGCCTTTTGATATGCGTCCGTCTAACCAAATTATGACCCAACAATCTCCCCAATAGACTGATGCTTTCAAAACCTTCAGAATCTTTACTTGAATATGATCAGCAACTTCAGCATCTGCATCCAATACTCTACCATCTCCCCCTTTTTGATAACATCATCCAATTTGAATCTCAGATACTTCATATGCTTCCGTTGCAAGAAATCTGTGTTGAAAGAACAATCAACTCTGATAGAAAGATCAACCAAAATATTTTAAAAACAATTTAATAAAACAAAATAAGACAGAATTTTTTTTAATTTTTATTTTTTTTATTTTTTTTTATTTTCTTGAAACGACTTGAAATGAGATCATACCAGCTAAAATAACTATAACACACATAACCGACATCAGATTTCATGGGATGAAAACAAAAGCCTGATCCAAATTTAAAACGATTTCTTAACCCATTTTGTTTCGATAAGAGTAATCATGATGTAAAATTAAAATAAATAAAATGGAATAAAATAATATAGACAAAAATAAAACAAAAAACAGAAAATACAACAAATTTAATCACCCGGTCTTCTTGTAATTTAGCAAAAGTTTGGGATCAAATTTCAGTTTTAATAAAATCGCCCCCTTTTATGAAAAAATCCGAACATGGAATCATATTGTTTAAGGTGTTGTCACAAAGATTCATATTCAGCATTATTATGACATAAAGAGACAGGTTGATAGCAGGTATAACGAACTTAGCATGATTTTCATTGCATCAGTGATATGAATTAGGTTCAGTTTGGCATAAAGCTTAGATGGACTCACTCATGGACCTGTGATGGCTCCTATCTCTTCTCAAAGCTTATTTGGCTTTCCCCAGATCACCCCAATTTGACTCCAACCCCTAGTGCTTGATCAAAATTTTTTTTAAAGATAATTAAACAAAATTTTGAGCTTTAATGTTGAACGTTTGACTTACAAGCCATCCAGACTTACAAGTCTTTCATTCGAGACATGACAGGACTTACTTTTATGCCCCCATCTCTGTAGTTCTAGTTTGACCATTTAAGCTTTTGAAATACGAATTTTTTAATAACACAATAATACCTTATTTTATTATTTTTTATTTTTAATTATATATATATTTTTTTAGCTTAAGCAGTAACTTAGAAACATAATATTTTTGGTGATCAAGACACTAACGGGCTCGTGTATGACTGGGTAATTGCTTTTCTGCCTATCATTCGGAGAGATGTATATGGAGACATGCATATTTCTTCCAAATGACTCTCCACAGTAAGTTTAGCATATTTAGTAAATATCACTTCAACTTTTACGCATCATGGAAAGCTACCATACAAATCAATGACTGTTCTAGAGCCTTTTAAGCTTAATAACTTCACCCGTTAGGCACATAGAAACAATTTATCTATCACTTTCCAAAGGTTGGATTAATTTTCATTTGAAAATGTTTTGAAGCTTCTAAAAAGCTGTTAACTGAATAATCATACCACTTCCCAAAGAATTACACAAGACGCACATGTTAAGAACACAGTCACCCTGGTCAATCTTTAGCTTTCAGGTAAATGGCTATCCTGTATGACCACAAGTGGTTAACAGGACCAAACACATATGAAAATACATGTCCTTCCAACTTAGAGTTACCGACATAATTCTAAGTGAAAGAATTCAAAACACAAAAACAAAACCCATCACAATCGCCCCAGATGCTTTCAGTCTTTAGGTGAATGGTTATCCTGTGAATCTACAAGTAGATGACCGGACCAAACATATACAAGTATATGTCCTTCAAACTTGAGCAGCCGACATAATTTTAAGCGAAAGTGAAAAAAGAATTTTAATAAAAGACACACATACACTCTTTTTGATTTTTTTTTTAATATTCTCAATAAAAACACACACACTCTTTTTGATTTTTTTTTATTTTCTCCCCTAAATTTGTGCAAAAATTTTGACTGAAGGGAAAACTTTTATGTACAAATTTAACCGCAAAAAGACTCAATCGTCGAAACGTAGCATTAATAATAATATATGATGAAGTGTGATAGTCACTCAACTGATGTACTATCATTTCTAATGTGCGTTCGAGTCATTTTCTAAATTTTGAGAAACAAAATACACTATACTTGAAAACTATACTTAAACATATTTTTGTAATTTAAAAAAAAATAAAATTTTAAAATCTTTTTGACTGATCAATCTTTCATACCAAAGTGATACGGTTACCTTTATCTTCAAGACATCATTTTCCCATTTATGAGAATCTCCCCTTAAGAATAAGCGTGTTTTGAGATTCTGCCTTCTTGCGAGTTGAATGTCTGGAACAAACCTTTAATATGCAATGTATTCCCTGATTTGTTCCTACACACTTAGAGAGCAGATTAAAAAAGTTCTATCACCCAAAAGATCCCGTCCAGGCAACAAATAATCCATTTTATGGTTTAAAGATTTAGAAATAATGGATATTTGCCCTGTCATGTGCCTGGAACAACCCATTTAATAAACAATGAATTTGTGGTTGTTCCTACACGCATAGCGGGATCAGTTGAACATAGGAACCCAAGTCATAAATGTCCTGGGGTTCCCTTGAGCATCAACATATGTGACTCTTGCCAACTCATATCTTTCCCATCTTTAACAGAATCATTTGTTAATACAGTTCTGTTTGCTGAGTTTTAAGTTTCCAAATTTGTCTTGGTTTAGTGAAATTTGATATAAAAGACTTTGGAGTGAAGAAATTCGAATTCGAATTCGAATTCTTAGAACTCTCAACACTCTTTGATTTCTGAAAATTTATTTTTCTTTTAACAGTTTCTAAATCATTTGAGTGTAAACCTGTCATATTAACTTTGAATCCTTGAGTATCTATGACCTGTTGTACAGATACTCGTGGTTTTGTAAAATAAGTATTTTGTTTAACCACTAGATTCGGTTGAAACCTATTACCTTTCACCTGAGAAGCTTGTCTATTAACAGGACAGTAGTGACACTCCTTTGCCAAATGCCTCCCATTCTTGCAGACGAAACACGCTTTCCTCCTTCTTCTATTGTCAACGGAAGCACTTGCCTCATGTTGGAATTCCTTCTTTGGAAAGGTTTTTCCATTCTTCTTGCCCCTTGGTGCAGCCTTCTGATTTTGCTTATAATAGGGAACATATAGACGATGAACACAATTTCTGGCTATCTGTCATGGCGTGCCATAGTGGTAACATGTTTTCCTCTTAATATAAGTAGCACCCAATGATTTATCAACACATGGAGATCCGGAGGATCTATGAGGACGAGATTGTCCTTGTTGTGCTGATTTCTTATGTGCCTTCCCTTTGTTGCCACAACTCTGTGTATTATTATTAGTACAATTTTGTGTTGTGGTGTCATCTGAATTTGATAACACGTTAGAATAAGATTCATTTTCACTAGCCTGAACCCCTTTACTATCAGAAGAAACATTATTTACTATATCTGCACATGAAATAGAAGCATCAAAATTGTTCACACATTTAAAAACAGGCTTGATTTCCTCTAGGGATCCTGATCCAACAATTTCATATTGAACCTGTTTATCGTACTTCATGTCTTTTACCTTTTCTTCCTTCTCTTTGGTAAGAGGAAGACTAGTATAGTTGTCATTGTATGGTGGGGTACTTGACAATATCCTATACCCTCACCTTCGTTTTCTTTCCACCATAATTGATTTTCAATCATTGAATTGACTGCTTTACTGGAACCCTCGAATTTTTTAAAATCTAGTTCAGCCCTCTCAAATTTAGCATTTAAGTTTAAAATCTCTAATTTGGAGGCTTCCAGTTAGCGGTTAGTGCAGCAATTTCCTGCTTGGCATCTAGGTGGTGACAACATTTTATACTGAAATCAGATTTAAGCTTGTCCTTTTTCTGTGCTTCTATGTTGTCTAGGAAAGCATTTTCATTTTTCTTAAGTTTAAAGTTCTCGGATTTTAATCTTTTCATATCTCTAATTAAGTTATCATTATGGAGCTTATATAACTCTATATTATCAACACAATCTAGAGAACATGGTTGAAAACTTACCTCAGATGAATTCTGAAATACTACTTGTGAGGGAGCAGACTGGTTTAGAGTAATTCCAAACATTGAGATGGGTTGTGGAGAATCTATTGAGTAGTTAAAGGAATTGATCTGATTTTCCCGCCAATTTTTTTAGAAAATATATGATTGCCAAAATTCTCAAGAACGATGTCCCACTCAAAAGAAACGTCTAGGAAAAATTTCATTTAAAACAAATTTTTCCGATTTTCCCGCCAAAAATTCACCGAAAATCACCCGAAAAAAATGTTTTCGCCAAGATTTTCAGGAATGAAGTCTCGCTTAAAAGGAGTATTTAGGAAAATTTTCATGCAAGAAAAATTTTCCCGCCAAAACGCTTGGCCTAGGTTTTTTTTTTTTTTACCGAGAACCCAAAACGCTTGACCGAGAACCAGTGAAAGTCAACCACGTTTTGACCGAGAACTCAAGACATTGACCGAGAACTCTTTTTGACTGAGAAGTCAAGACTTTGACCCAGAACTCGAGATTTTGACCGAGAATTCTGTTTTATAACCGAGAACCCTTGATGATTAACCGAGAACCCTGTTGTTTAACCGAGAATTCCCAAAATCAGCTTTGACCAAGTAAATTTGGTAACAGAATAACACCCGAAATCTCTGGGATTTGAATTTAAATCCAAAATCAAGCCAAATTATTTCTAATGATAATGAGATCCTTGACCAAATCAGAATAAGGAACACAGCCGAGATCTTCGAGATCTGGAAAGATTGGTCAAGATTTACTATTAACTGAATCACGTAAATTAAAGGATTCAGATTTCTGTTTCCAAAATAACCAAATCTCTACCAAACTTAGTCTTTTCTTCCTCTCCGATCAAGAACTCACCGGAAAAACGCTTACTCCTCCTCACAAATCAAGATCTTGAATCTATTGATATCAAACCGAGCCTTGAAAGGTTCAAAAGGCTATGATACCAATTGCAAGTCCCAAATCTGGATCACTACAATATGATATCAACCCAAACACGATGTTAGTGCAGAATCCTAACATCGTGAACAATAATACGAAATAATATAGATATGATGAACACAATAATACTCCAAATGCACACGATTATATTAATAAATCGTCAGATACATAAACCTATCCTTCTAAGCACTCTGATAGTTTGATGGTGGCTACTGCTGATTCAATACCGGTTAACCTAACTAATGACTAAACATTAACTATATATAGGGTTTCCATATACAAAGCCCAAAGGCCAAGCCGAAGTAAGCCTAAACAAGCCTAACCAAAATCCATAACAATTTCGGTGTTACTAGAAAAACCGAGATCTAGAGATTTCGGTATTTCACCATCACAACCATAATGCAATTCTTCAACTCGTCTTCGTTTATGTCACTTTAGACTTGATCATGTCATGGCCTTTTAGTATGCGTCAGTCTAACCAAATTATGAATTATAAGTCCTGAATCTGGATCACTACAGTATGATATCAACCCAAAACATGATGTTAGTGTGGAATTTTAACACTGTGGTGATTCAAGAACAATAATACGAAAAACAATATAAATATAAAGAAAACGATAATACTCCAAATGCACAAGATTATATTAAAAAATCGTCTGGTACATGAGTTTGCTGTCTTGATGGTGTCTGCTACCGTTTTAGACTCGTTAACCCTAACTAATGACTAAACATTAACTATATATAGGGTTTCCATATACAAAACCCAATGGCCAAGCCCAACCAAGCCCAAACTAGCCTAACCGAAATCCCTATGGATTTCGGTGTAACTAGACAAACCGAAATCCATAGGGATTTTGGTATTACACCATCACAACCATAATGCAATTCTTCAACTCATCTTCGCTTATTTCACTTTAGTCTTGATCATGTCGTGGCCTTTTGATATGCGTAAGTCTAACCAATTTATGACTCAACAGAGATATACGACATATAAGTCAAAGGGACTTATACAGGGTATAAGTACTTAAACGCTCAAAATATATAAATGTATAAAGGTTACACAGTGTGTAAGTTTATACTCTCAAAATTTATGCGCCGTATAAGTAAGAAATGAACATTTTGCAAGATTTTGAGTGAGAAAGAAGATGAAATGACCTGATACTTTGGGAAAAAGTTCAAAACTAAGAATATGACATGTTGTGAAACTTTGGCAAGATTTGAGCGGTTAAATATTCTGAAATGAAGAAAATAGGTCAAAAAGAGATTAAAAAATGGTCTTTCAAGTAGATAACGAGATCAATACTCGAACAAACACATGAACGGTGAAAGGAAATAATCAAAATATCACAAACAAAACAGCAGACGAAGAATGTAAGTGCATGATTTGGTATCCGTAGCAATAAGTTAGAGATAGTTTATTCTATATATTTATTGTAATATGGCCATTCTCTATGAATTGTATAGCGAATGGGTCCATTCGTTATAGACTAGGCTATTCGTTAAGTATAAGCCTTTTCGCTGTGGATTGTATAGCGAATGGAGGCCCATTCGTTATGCAATATAACAAATGATGGCTTATCCATTAAGGTATTACCCATTCCTTATGGGGTTATAACGAATGAGGTTAATCTAACGAATGGGAGCTAATGGCCTATATATAGGCAGCTACTATTCATTGAACAATAGAGATCCAAGCCTAAATTATCCATACCGTTACCATGTCGGATTCTCTCTAGACATAAGATATCCATTATAATGTATTTCATCCATAACTTATCAATAAAGTATTCCTTAATGTATCCGTATTCGCTTAACGTACTGATGTATCGTGGTAGCGGCTAGATCTTGTCTCGTAACATGTTTCAATAAGTGCTATCAGAGAAGACGATTGGTCTCGATATGTCAATTTAAGGTAAAAATCTAGTCAGAGATGGTGTAATTCGTGTTCATCAGGTTTTGGTATATTTTGATTGAATTTGGAACAAGTTAATGTATGAATGTTGAAATTGATGGCATATTCGTGTTCATTGATGAAATTCGAGGCTTCCTGTTGATTTTGATGTTTAATTATGGTGAATTGAAGAATTCACCATTGAAGAAGATGATACTGTATGAACAGATTTATGATAATTCAGTAGATATTAAGTTAAATTGATGATAGATTCATGTTCGTGATGAAAATCCGAGTTTTTTTATGATAGATTCATGTTCGTGATGAAAATCCGAATTTTCGGGTAAATTTTCATGATTAATTATGATGTTTTGATGAATCTGCCATGGATGAAGCTTGATTTGCATATTCCGATGATGTAACAGTATTTTCTGGCGATCTAACTAAATTTTCCGGCTAAACACGCTTTTTCGGTGAACAATAACATATCCAACAACCCATTTGTTATGTTACCGAAGCCATTCGTTACGGGATTTTAATGAATGCAGGCCATTCGTTAATTTAAAAAGGTCATTCGTTATGGAGTTTAACGAATGTGTTTAAGTTATGGTTATAATGAATGGAGACTCATTCGTTATCAGATCAAACGAATGTGGGCTCATTCATTATTGGATAATGTGAATGTGGATTTCTTAACGTATGAGGTCATTCGTGTAACTGTTATAACGAATGAGAATGATTATTTACAACGAATGTGGGTTCATTCGTTATTGTATCTAACTACTGAGGTCTAGTTAATTTATAACGAATGAGGGTTGTTAACGTATGTGGACATTGTTAACGAATGAAGACAAGGTTAACGAATGTGAACACTGTTTTATCGAATGAATGACTGGTGACGAATGGTGATCAAGATAAGGTATGGGGATAACGAATGAAGACTCATTCGTTCTTTGTAACCTCATTCGTTAATGGTTAATTTAGGGGAAAAAAAAGAGTATCTTAGAAAAGTTTTCTAAAACGAACTTTTTCTGGGATATTCCTAATGTATTGGGAACTCTTCTTGCAAATTTGATGACATATTTTCTGGCCTACTTTTTATGCATATCTACTGGCCGAGGGGGAGACCACGAGTATGTAACATTCATTTATTTTTAAACCTGAAACCTGACCCGTTTTTTGTAACATCCTACTTTTGGTTATATTAATAATATAAATTTCGTCTATTTTATAGTGGGTGGTTATCGGTGTAGATAAATAGAATACGAGTTGAGCTAGTGTTGGGTAAACGGATATGGGTTATGGACTTGGGTTAGGAAAGAAAGAAGGAAAGACCATGGGCTTAAGCCCATGATCCATAAATATATAAACCCTTAATCACCATTTAATTCCTCATTTACACATATTCCATACACCACCAAAACACACACTTAAGCTTTCTCTCTAGTTCTCTACTTCTCTAGCCGAAACCAAGAAGGAAACCGATTACCGACCCGAGGTAATGATAGTTTAATATTGTATGAGCTTAACCCGTTAGATATAGTCACGAAACGACGAGCCAACACCGTTAAACCATTTAAGTCACGAGATCCGGGTGGAATCGGGTATAAACTGAACCTATGATGAGCTTAGGGGTCACCCTAGCTCAGATCTGGATCGAACTGGACGAAAAACGGTGAAAAACGAGTTAAAACTCGTTTTTCCGGCGTGTTCGCAGTTTTCCGGCGGCGGCGCCGGAAAAGTTAATACGAGGTAAGGGTGTCAGGGAATGTTCCCTGACATTCTGACCTAACCTTAGTTCGCTATGGTAACTTAGCGAATTGAAAGGTGATTCGTTAGTTGAGAGCACAACGAACTAGCTCTAGTTCTCCTCTGATTCGTTAGGGAAAAGGGGTAACGAATTACCCCTGATTTGTTATGACCGGTTCGTTAGAAGAGATAACGAATTAGATGGACTAATTCATTATATGGATTGGTTCGCTATGTACTGGTTCGCTATGGACTGATTCGTTAAGGAGTCCAGTTCATTAAAGGGTTCAATTCGTTATAAGAACCAGTTCGCTAAGAAAAGCCAATTCGTTATGAACCAGTAACGAATTAGAAGTTTAATGGAGTGACAAGAACAGTCCCTGGACTTAGAAAAGAATGAATAAATTACAAATAAACCCTTGAACTTTCAAGTTAGCCAATTAAATAATGAGTTAAAATGTGTTAAGACAGTTAATAGAAATAAAATTTTTCGGGAGACACCTATTATTAATGATCTTCGCATTCCTCCGCTTTGATCCACCTAAATAGATTGATCTTGATATCTTCCAAAACGACCTCATTCGGGAGACACCTATTATTAATGATCTTCGCATTCCTCCGCTTCCAAATATACCATATTTGAGTTAATCTTCTAGAAGGAATTTAGCTAGCTATAACTGCTTTGCTGACGCCATCATTTCTTTGTTCCGCATTTGGGAGGCTTCCGCACATGCAGGAAGTCCTTTTCCTCTTAAGACAGTTATTTAAACTTGTGCTCCCTTGATGTTTTTTCTTCTTTATATTCTGTGGGTGAAGTGGATGATCTATGGATGCCTTTTGAGGGACTCATGAATGATTCGCAAGTCATGCGGATGACCCGCGGATGTTCTTTAAGGAATCCTTGAATGATCTGCGGGTCTTGCTGATGACCCACGAATGTCCTTCTAAGGAATCCTTGAATGATCCGCATGTACTATTTGGTGGGTATCCGAAGCCTTTTGCTACTCTACCTCTATAGAATGACATGATGAAATTGCCCTTCAATTTCTAGCATTAAAGGTTCTACAACATGCATGAAGAAAATGTAAATTCTTAAAAACTATTACTAACATGCCCCTCCAATATACTTTACAGTATAGTATAGATAATTATATATATTAACACTTTTCTTTTGGGGGGGGACATGGGTGGCTCGATGAAGGGAAACTAGGATCTGTGTGATCTTTAGTTTGATCCTGAGGGCATCTGAGTTTTATCACCAGTGGGCCTTTTGGCGGGTGGGTTTTCCTCGGAACTGGAGATAACATGGAGGCGCTTAAGGGCTCTGTATGGCTGGGTTGGGCCAGCTAGCGATGACCTTTGGCCATTGCATCAACCCATACAGAGTACTGATATACGTTTATTTATACATCTCGAATCCCTTGTAAAGTTGCGTATTTAAGGTTTTGAGTTCGGTTTAGTTCGTGTTTCGTTGATCTTTTATTAATTTTGGTTTTGAGTCAAGTTTATTTATATTTATTGTGTTTTAAATCTCTTTATGTCTTGCATGTTAAATCTAATTCTTTCTATCATTTCATGTGAAGTCTATGTTCGTTTTTTGCTCGTCAATGGTTACATGATTACATCACTAATGTTTTGTTATGTTCTTTTCTAGATTTATGGCTTGGAGAAGCAAGGAAAAGAAGTTCTAGAAGGTTCCTATCATTGCTTGGGGTTCAAGGGAAAGATTACAAAAAAATATAGCATTGATTTAATAATAAATAAAATGAAAATTCAGAGCTCCTCCTGGTGTGCGCCGCGCCGCGCGACCAGGGAAGCCAAGTCCCGTCGCGCGGCGCCTAGGCATTCTGGTCAGCGATAATTTCCAAGTTAAAGGCCCAGCTCGTTATATATAAAGATGGATATAAAACGTAGATGAATTAATCACTTGTGGCAACCGATTTTCCACGGGAAAGAGCAAGGGATTGAAGGTTTTTGGAGGTTGATTACATTAGAGATCGAGGAGCTTTCATTCAATCAATCATGGAAGGAGTTTTAAGGGTTTTATCACTCTACTTTCTCCGTTCTAGTTATTTATCATGATTCTCTTTTGTTTTCTTTGTTTGGATTTGTTTTATTAATGATTCTATGCTAGACTTCATGTCTACCTAGGTTTGATGAACATGTTTGACGCTTGATTCTTGCTTTGGACGATTGTTTTGATTATGGTTTTGTTAATTTAATAGTAAATACTTGATTTTGTTTTCACGATGTATATGAATGTGTGTTATCTTGATTGATTGTTAACTATTTCTTCACATAGATCTTTTATCTCTTAATTTTGTTCTTTAGATTTAGGGTTTATGTTTAATCATTACTTGGTGTTTTGATTATTTTGATTGAATAGGCCTATTAGATCATAGAAGCTTGTTGATAGTTGGTTAGGATTTTAATTGTTCAGCTAGATTCCAATGGCGGTAAGGTGAGGAGTTGTTCATGTGTCTTGGTCAATCGCATTTTAGGTTAGATAAGTGACAATATTCTTTCTTGGTTATTGTGTTGATCCTTGTTCATGATGTCGTGTTTAGTTTATCAAGTTATCTATGGTTTAGTGTTTTGTGAGATTGCTTGCTTTAGATACTATTAATTAACCCTATTTGATAACTGTGAGGAAATCAATATAACTCATTGCTTAATAATCTAATAATTATTCTTTGGGATGTCATTTGATTCGGTCAAGGGTCCTTTAGGGTTTGTTAGATGAATATGTTTAGAAATCAGTTTCCATATCATGTTATTTGTCCATTGCTTGATAATTGTTGATGCATGGGATTCTTACCTAGGTAGATTCCTTCTCTTATTGGTTTCGATCTTGTGTTTGATTGCTTGTTTCTAGTTTACTTGTTTATTTACTTTCTTAGTTTAATATTAGTTTAAACCCCCCCCCCCCTTAAAACATCAATAATAAATAGTTGTGTCGTATGTCGAGTCTAATTAGTTAATTTACGTAATCTATAGAGTCCTGTGGGTTCGATATTCCGGACTTACTTTGCTTTAGAACAATTGATCGGTTCACTTGCCAGTTTTTTGTGTAGTTGAGTCTTAGGTCTAGTTTTTATTACTTGTTTAATTTAGTTAATATTTAATTGACTGTTTTCACCACATCAAGCTTTTGGCGCCGTTGCCGGGGACTTTTGGCGATTGCGTTATTTGCTTTAGTTGGACTTATTTGCTAAATACGTGCTATTTGTTTTATTTTTGTTTGAGTCGTAGGAGTCTAATTTAAGTCTTAGTTTAATTCTTGTTTATTTTTAAGTATTCAAGTCTACTCACTTGGTCTTTTGCGTTTTTCAAGTTTATGCCACATCTTCGTTCGCAAGGACCACCGCTGGAGGATCTAGAATTTTCTCCGTTGAAGACAGAGGGTAGTTCGTCAGTAGAGAAACCACCGTCAGAAGCTGGTTCTACACCAAATTCGTCACCACCTAGTTCACCACCAGAAAGTCCGAAAAGCCAAATAGAAGTTCAAATGGCTGACGATAGAACAATTGCTGCTCAAGCCTTCGATGGCTTAACCGGAAACCAGTCATGCATCGTTTTTCCCCAGATCGATAATCCCAACTCATGGAAGATTCCATCATACGTCATGAACAACATCGTTCAAACTAATCAGTTTCATGGGCATGATGACGAAGATGCACCTGCACACATTAACCGGCTCTATCGCATTTTGAAAACTTTTAATTTACAAGGTGCTACTGAAGATGCTATTTTCTTACATATTTTCCCATTTTCACTTGCAGGTAAAGCAGCTCTCTAGCTCGACACTCAGCCGCCTGGCACGTTCACTACTTGGGAAGCACTCTGTTCTGCATTTATCAAAAGATACTTCCCACCAGCTAAAGCGGCTATTCTTCGTGATCAGATTTACTCGTTTCATTTGGAGCCAGATGAACAATATTGCCATGCTTGGGAGCGTTTTCAAAATTTGCTTGCCCGTTGTGCACAAAATGGTCTTACACCATGGGCTCTAGTGGAGAAATTTTACAACGGGCTGACATATGAAACCCAAGTTCGTTTTGACACTGCTGCTGGAGGTAACTTAATGGCAAGGAAAAATGTCACCGAATGTAACGAGATGTTTGAGAGCTTCGTTCAATTGGACCTCACCAAAAGGCCACAACACGGGAATTCCACACCCGTTAGCAGTACATCCTCATCTGCTCAAGGTGTACACCAGGTTAATCTAGATACTAGTGTGGCTGCTGCTTTGGAATCACTAACTAGAGAGGTTAAGGAGCTGAAGGCCAAGGTGGACAGGTGTGAGTTTTGTAGAGGTGGACATGGTACATTGGAGTGCCCGGTGATGAATCAACAGGTCGATTTTGTTGCTGGTTAGAATAGGTTTCCCAACAATTACAACAACAATAATCAGAGTTGGAACACCTACAAGAACCCGAATCAGAATAATGCTAATTGGCGCCCGTCCGGCGCACCACCCGGACTTCAAAATTCTTATACTCCAGGACAAGGTCAGTATTTCAATAATAATAACACCGATGGTACTCATGTTCAAAATAATGTGCTGGATTCGAACGGTGGAATTGGACGTTTGGAAGAGATGATGAAGCAAATCCTGGAGAGAGACCAAGCTACACAGAAAAAGTTTTCCAAACACGACCTCCTTTTTAAGAATCAACAATCTGCTATTCTTGATATTCAAAGGACTGTTGGTGATATTGCTTGTTGTTTTGAAGAAAGGCCTCCAGGTCAGTTTTCGGGTATTCCTCAAACTAATCTGGCTGCTCAATTGAAAGCCATCTCCACTCGTGGTGGTAGGGTTTTCGGTCCGGAGAGAGTTAGTATAGAAGTTGAGAAAGATGGGGAAGACGATTTGATGTATGAGGAGAAAGAGGTAGAGGCTCCAGGTAAGTCACAAGGTACAACACCAATTATTGAGCCACAAGTTAAGAAGAAGCCGGTTGGAGTCCGGCCACCACCACACATCATTGACTCTGCCTATGTCCCATACCCCGCCCGTCTAAAGCATCAAAAGTATACGAAATATTACGGGCATTTTCTCAATATATTTAGCCAATTGAATGTTAACCTTCCGTTCGTTGAAGTCCTCCAGCATATGCCTAAATATGCCAAGTTTTGAAGACCTTCTTAAAAGAAAGGATAAGTTGGAGGAGTTGTCGACTGTTATGCTAAATGGAGAGTGTTTTGCAGTGGTTCTTAATAAAGTACCCAAGAAATTACCTGACCCTGGTGTTTTTACCATTCCATGCCGTTTCAGAAGTGAGACGACGTGTCAAGCATTGGCTGATCTTGGAGATAGCATAAACCTCATGTCGTATACTTTATATGAAAAGCTAGGCCTAGGAGAGCTCACGCCTACTCGTATGACGTTGTCTTTAGCCGATCGTTTCGTTAAGTATCTGAGGGGTGTCATGGAGAATTTGCTTGTTATGGTAGATAATTTGCTTTTCCCCGCATATTTTGTTGTTTTAGATTTGGAGGCCGACGAGAGAGTTCCTATCATTTTGGGTCGTCCATTTTTACGTACTGCTAGGCAATCATAGATGTTTTTGAGAGCAAGATCACTCTTAGAGCCGGTGATGATAGTGCCACTTATTTGGCCAAGTTCATGATACATCCGAGTGGTCAAGACGGTCTTATTGATCCTTGTCATCCAGTTTATTCAATTGAATCATTTACTCGGGCATGGGTCCTAGTCTTGACGATTCCCGTTCGGTGAGTTTTAGTGTGAAAAAGGGGCGAGAGGTTTCTAGTTCTCGAGAAATGGTAAAGTGTGTTAGAAATATTGGTGGTGGTAAGCGAAAGTTTGAAAGGGTTCGTGGAGTTAGAATGAAGAAGACCAAGATTGACGAATGGTCAGATAGTGAGTCGATATCTTTGAGGGCATTGGAGTTCTAGCGAGGTGGAGGAAGCTCCACTCGGTCCGCCATGTGATTCGCATAACATGTGTTCTTGAGTGAAAACTCAAGTGTAGAGTTTGTAGATTTTCCTTTATTTTATTCTTATTTTCTTTGAGTCACTAACAATAGTTTCTGTAATTTTTATTTACGTGGTCGAGTCGTTTCAAGGAATCATCACCATCATGGAGAGAGGAATCTACGAGAATTCAAGAGGTGCCATGTAAGTTTTACACGTGAAAATGACATAAAATGGGCATAACAAAGACTTGGTAATTTTCTTGAAATTTTTCTAAGGCAAATAGGGGCAAAAAACGAAGAAGCATTATGTTAAAAGTTCCCGTCGCGCCGCCCGACGGGGTTCCTCTTCCCCCTCCTCGCGATGCGGGCGGATATGGCAAAAGGGGCGCCGCGCTGCGCGGCCAGGAGCCCATCCCTGGTCCGCAGCATAGCCAGGTATGCACAGACCGATTTTTTTTTAATATTTATTATTTCTTGTTATCCTAGTGTTTTCATTCAGATGTGGTTCCTTGTTTTTAGTTTTGTATTTTGAGTCATGTTTTGAAGTTTAGTTGTCCGAGTTTTGTATAATTTATCGAGTCGCTAACGTAGTTTTTGTAATTCGACTTTGTTTTGCGTTTTTAAGTTTTGCTACTTTGACAATTGAACGAGCTAGAGAGACGATCCCCAAGGAAGAATTTAAGAAAAAAGACAAGTGTGGGGATGGAGCAATGGAGCCGTATACTTTATATTTATTTATTTGCTCATGATATTACATGTTTTATATTTTATGGGTTGGTGAAACACTTTAATTGCATAATATTTATCATTATGATAAGATACATTTTTTAGATATGTTTGTTTTGTTTGGCCGCTTACGTTCGTGTGTGAGAGAAGGAGTTACCATTTGTTGAGCACGTTCGTAGTTGGAGGGCATTCATGAAAGAAGACTTTGGCATCATATTTCATGCGCATATTACCAGCTAAGTCTTTTCCATTAACTAGCGTATTAACTTTTTATTTTGCTTTTGTTTTTAATTTCTAGATTTTTAGTTTTTTTGTAGTCCGACTTTATATTAATTTTATTTTAAGTCATCCTTATCCTTGCATTTAGGACAATGCAAAATTTAAGTGTGGGGATAGGATATTTGAGTCGTAGTTTAAATTGATTTTGCTTTAAAAGAAAAAAAAAAGAAAAAAAAATTGAAAAAAATGTTTTAAAAATGTCCCTTGAATATAGTTTTTTGCGTGAAAGTGAGAGATGATGATGCTTATCGTAAATTGGTTTTTCAAACTACTAATAATATGAGATAAATAAAAGAAAGCGCACTTAACTTGGGATGTGTCCGTAGGCTCAGCTTTGAAAATGAAAGGGCAATTTGATAAAGTGGGTCGGAAATCTCTAGTGGGTAAAGCGTTTTGTCCGTGTAATATAAGTAATGAAAGGTCAGGCCATACTCAAGCCTCAATTCTTTGTATGAAAAGTGGAAATATTATAAAGTTTGAAAAGTTCGAAAATTTTGAATACGTTATCATATGATGCTTGGGTAGGTTTAACGTTAGAGTATGTCGTGTAGCCTGTGATATAAATCTTAAACTGTTAGTTTTAGTGTTTTACACATCATTGGCGTATGGTTTTATAACCTTAAATCTTGTATTGATGGGATGCCCCGGGTCCGGAGACTATGGGTCTGTATGCAGTCTATTCATCTGGGTATTCACAATTCCAAATGGGGTTGTGAATATTTAAAATAAAGCTAAAAAAAAGCAAACCCGCAGAATTCTGCCACATAAGTCTTTAAACATGATCACAAAAAGTACAAACGTACAAATGCATTACTGACTTGATCATCCACGATGTTAGCCATGTGGGGTCCCCTTGCTCGCGTCTCATTACCATTAAGAAACGGACCACAAGGGACACGCCACATGTAAGCCCTACAGATGAAATTTTGCATACTCACCTATGGTAATGGTTCGGTGTATTGCTTGATAACGGGGATATGTCATGTTGTGGGGAACACTAGCTATTATTTAATTGTACCTTAATCATATCTAATGGCTGCTTGGTAAACTTTGATGCTTAATCTTAGGTGGATAAACAATACCCTTGATCGTCTTAACTATTCATAAAAAATAGAGCAACAAAAGGTTTAAATCTGCTAATTTTGAGGTTTAAGTCAAGTTGGGGTGGTCTGGTCCGGTAAAAGCTGAAATAAACGGATCTTAATTGTGCAAACCACTGAGTAATATTATTGTCAGATCTTATTTTTCTCGGTAAAGATTAAGGCACGGGTTTAAGTGGACAACAATATCGGTGATCGCGGTTTTTGCGTTCTTCTAAGCTTTAAAAACTAACCTATATGTTTTTAAGACTGTATTTTCTGATTCTGATTCAACTGCGTCAGACTTTTTCAGGGACGAAAAAAGAGTAAGTGTGGGGATATTTGATATACGCTTATTTATACATCTCGAATCCCTTGTAAAGTTGTGTATATTTAAGGTTTTGATTTCGGTTTAGTTCGTGTTTCGTTGATCTTTTATTAATTTTGGTTTTGAGTCAAGTTTATTTATATTTATCGTGTTTTAAATCTTTTTATCTCTTGCATGTTAAATCTAATTCTTTCTATCATTTCATGTGAAGTCTATGTTCGTTTTTTGCTCGTCAATGGTTACATGATTACATCACTAATATTTTGTTATGTTCTTTATAGATTTATGACTTAGAGAAGCAAGGAAAAGAAGTTCTAGAAGGTTCTTATCATTGCTTGGGGTTCAAGGGAAAGATTACAAAAAAATCTAGCTTTGATTTAATAATAAATAAAAGGAAAATTCGGAGCTCCTCCTGGTGTGCGCCGCGCCGCGCGATCGGGGAAGCCAAGGCCCCTCGTGCAGCGCCTAGGCATTCTGGTCAGCTATAATTTGCAAGTTAAAGGCCCATCTTGTTATATATAAAGATGGATATAAAACCTAGACGAATTAATCACTTGTGGCAGCCGATTTTCCAAGGGAAAGAGCAAGGGATTGATGGTTTTTGGAGGTTGATTACATTAGAGATCGAGGAGCTTTCATTCAATCAATCAAGGAAGGAGTTTTAAGGGTTTTATCACTCTAGTTTCTACGTTCTTGTTATTTATCATGATTCTCTTTGGTTTTCTTTGTTTGGATTTGTTTTTATTAATGATTCTAAGCTAGACTTCATGTCTACCTAGGTTTGATGAACATGTTTGACGCTTGATTCTTGTTTTGGACGATTGTTTTGATTATGGTTTTGTTGATTTAATAGTAAAGACTTGATTTTGTTTTCATGATGTATGTGAATGTTTGTTACCTTGATTGATTGTTAACTATTGTTTCACATAGATCTTTTATCTCTTGATTTTGTTCTTTAGATTTAGGGTTTATGTTTAATCATTACTTGGTGTTTTGATTATTGTGATTGAATATGCCTATTAGATCATAGAAGCTTGTTGATAGTTGGTTAGGATTTTAAATGTTCTGCTAAATTCCAATAGCTGTAAGGTGAGGAGTTGTTCATGTGTCTTGGTCAATCGCATTCTATGTTAGATAAGTGACAATATTCTTTCTTGGTTATTGTGTTGATCCTTGTTCATGATGTTGTGTTTAGTTTATCAAGTTATCTATGGTTTAGTGTTTCGTGAGATTGCTTGCTTTAGATATTATTAATTAATCCTATTTGATAACTGTGAGGAAATCAATATAACTGATTGCTTAATAATCTAATAATTATTCTTTGGGATGTCATTTGATTCGGTCAAGGGTCCTTTAGGGTTTGTTAGATGAATATGTTTAGAAATCAGTTTCCATATCATGTTATTTGTCCATTGCTTGATGATTGTTGATGCATGGGATTATTATATAGGTAGATTCCTTCTCTTATTGGTTTTGATCTTGTGTTTGATTGCCTGTTTCTAGTTTACTTGTTTATTTACTTTCTTAGTTTAATATTAGTTTAAAAACCCCCTTAAAACATTAATAATAAATAGTTGTGTCGTAAGTCGAGTCTTATTTTGTAACATCCTCCTTTTGGTTATAATAATAAAATAAATTTCGACTATTTTATAGTGAGTCGTTTTCGGTTTAGATAAATAGAACATGAGTTGGGCTAGTGTTGGGTAAATGGATATGGGTTATGGACATGGGTTGTGAAAGAAAGAAGGGAAAGACCATGGGCTTAAGCCCATGATCCCTAAATATATAAACCATTAATCACCATTTAATCCTCATTCACACATATTCCATACACAACCCAAAACACACACTTAAGCTTTCTCTCTAGCCAAACTAAGAAAGAATCCGAGCACCGACCCGAGGTAAAGATAGTTTAATATTTTGTGAGCTTAACCCGTTAGATATAGTCACGAAACGACGATCTGACACCGTTAAACCGTTTAAGTCACGAGATCCGGGTGGAATCGGGTATAAACCGAACCTAAGATGAGCTTAGGGATCGCCCTAGCTCAGATCTGGATCGAACGGAACGAAAAACGATGAAAACGGTGGAAAAACGAGTGAGATCTCGTTTTTCCGGCGATGACGGCGCCGGAAAAGTTTGGTACGAGGTTAGGCGTTAGAAAATGTTTCTGACATTCTCTGACCTAACCCTAATTCGTTAACGGGAAGTTAACGAATTAGAGGTAATTCGTTATGACGATTCGCTAAGGAAAGGATAACGAACTAGACTTAGTTCGTGTTCAAATTCGTTAAGGGTAATATAACGAACTAACTTCCACTTCGCTATGACCATTCGTTAACTGAGATAACGAATTAGAAAGACCAATTCGTTACATGGACTGATTCACTACATGAACTGATTCGTTATAAGGTCCAGTTCGTTAACAACCAGTTCGTTAAAGGGTTCAATTCGCTACTTGGACCAGTTCGCCAAGATAACCCAAATTCGTTAAAGACTGAATAACGAACTAGAAAGTTTAATAAAATGACAGAATAGTCCCTGGACTTAGAAAAAGATTGAATTAATTGCAATTAAGCCCTTGAACTTTTGAATTAGCGAATTAAGTAATAATTCAAAATCTTAATGGAAAATGTGTTACGACAGTTAGTCGACCCCAGCCAGGGGCTCTGCCCCTTGGACCCTGCTAGGGGCTGCCACCCCTAGACCCCGCTTCCAGGGGCGCTGCCCCCGGACCCCCGTTCGTTGAGGGTAATAATTAGATTAGAAACGCGAGATGAGTAGTGATAGTTAATTGATTCATGTAATTATTATACAGTTAGCCGTGCCCAACTGAAGAAGGGAATAACAATTAACGGTGACCGTAACCGACTTCAGGTGATTTTCTAGCCCCATTCCTTGTTATGTTTTCGGGGCTGTGTGCATACTCGATGTGATTAGTTAATACACTTATCCTAAGTGATAAGTGTATGCCATATATGTATTATGTGAAATGTATGAATAGTTTCTTGTCGATACATGAACTATCTTCGGAATTGCATGTATTGCCAGGAAATTATTGATGCTATATGTATGTTGTAAGATGAAGAATGAATGATGTTTGTATGAATCTTATGATTATGTATATAGAAAAGTATGTTAAAAAGGTATGGAAGAAATGGTACCGGACCCTAATAATATCCGAGAATGAAGGGTACCGGACCCTAATAATATCCGAGGATGGAGGGTACTGGACCCTAATAATATCCCAGGAAGGAGGGTACCGGACCCTAATAATATCCGAGGTATGTAGGGCGAATGCTCTTTATAACGTAAGGTTTGATATGTATGTGTATGAAAGATTGATGGACAGGTTAAGTATGTAATGCGTACCTACGGGCACGTGTATGTGTATGTAAAGTAAGTTATGTGATTAACTAGAACTCACTCAGCGTAGCTGACTTTTAGTATGCACGCAGGCAAATAGGTTGAGGCAGCTAGCATGATTGATGACACATGGCATGGAATCGAAGAGATTGGCATCTCGAAGAAATGTTGTGACGTTTTAAAGACTATGTTTTACTTAATTGACTATGAATGTTTTATAAGACAATATTTGAAGGTTATGTAACATATTATGGTTGAAGTTTTAATGTTCTGCGAATGTTTTTAATTAACTCTGATTTAGAACTGTGTTTATGAGTAAATCCAACACCAAATGTAGGGCTACCGGTAACGGGGCCTTACATTTTTGCTTTCAATGTGATTTTAAACATTTTTAATCAATGAAATATGAGATGTTCATGTTTTAATCACAGTTTTATGTTACAAGATCTTATTTGTTAAATGAATTAGTTATTCACAAATTGGTTAAGAAGGAAAATATTTCTTTTTTTTTTCTTTCTCTTTCGTTTTTTTAATAAAGGTTAAAAGGGTTAATTGGAAATTTTAAAACTTCGAAATGACTTGAAGTGTTTTGAAAGTATAGGGGCTAAAATGAAATTTTCTAACAAAAAGAAAAGACCCAGCTCGGCTTGTCAGGTCCCTTGGATTTCAGCTGGATCTTAATCAATCAAGTCATAACTCACACAGATTAATCGTGTTGACAAGAGAGTTAATGACGGGTTGCTATATTTAGAAAGATATCCGTTTGTTAAAGGCGGAATCAATAACAAACATACGGTTGCAATACATAATCACAGGTAGAAGGCACACTCAAGATTCACTCAAAAGATTTCCATTTATATAATGTTAGTCATACAAAAGGAATAATCGATTTAGGGTTTTCTAGGAATCCTAAGACAGCCGTCACACAATATTCTCTCAATAAATGAGTCAGTCTTATCCGTATTGTGTGTTCTGCCTCCTTCTGCCTCTGTCCTGGCGGCGTGCCCTAAACATTCTATTTATAGGCCGGCCAACCTAGGACAGCTGTCATTCCTTCTAGAAACCCTTTCCGATAATACATATTCAAATTACATATTCAAAATAAACGGAGTGTGAAACAAGTCTTCCGGGTAGGCTTTGCATCAATCTTGTCTTTCCGAGTATGCTCGGCCATCCTTCATAACTTGGTAACATAGAAGTGTGCTCGGGATCAGTTTCCGGGTAGACTTTATTTAAAGAATATTTTACCAAGTAAAATATTCACCGAGTAGACTTCAGTCTTCTTGACTTTGCCAGACTTTGCCCGACAACTCCTTACGAGCAACCTTGTTCTTCGATGGTCCAATTCAACTCTTTGCCATAAATAACTTATTAGCAAAGTGTACTCGGTAGTACAGTTCTTTGCTTGAGTTGAACCTTGCCCGATGTTACTTAGAGATATATTCCATTTATACATCAAGCTTGCTCGGACCATAATTATTAAAGAATACCTTGCCCGGTCTTCCAATCACTTGGCTTCATGGACTTGGTTGACCAAACCTTACTCGGAAGAGTAAAATACTTGGTCTTGAAGAACGACAAAGTGAACCTTGCTCGGAGATACCAAATCAGTGATCCTTACTCGGGAATGCACTGATTAGCATACCTTGCCCGGATATCCACTTAAGAAGACTATTTGAAGTAAACCTTGCCCGAAAGGCAAAATCTCGTACTCGGCTAAGTAAAAGCTTGCTCGGATCCCAAGGTGTGCTCGGATTCAATACTTAGCAGTTTCTGAAGAGGTTGAGAAGATTCCAATCTTTCATAATCTTCATTTAGGTCAAATCTTCTCATTTGGGTCAACCTCTTGACCTAACAATCTCCCCCTAGATTGGAACACCTCAGCTGGCCCAAAACACTCTATGGTTACTTACACTCAGCAAAATACACGTCAAATTAAAAGTAAAATTTCATAATCAAATTACATAAACAAAATTACATATTCAAAAGTGTCTGAAGACATTACAAAACAAAGCCTAATCTTGAAATTCTTCATTTCTGCCAGAGATGCTTGTTTAATTTTCTTGCTCAACCAAAAATCTTAACAGTTATGATTGCTTAGCACTTGTAGGCCTTTGCCTTTCTTTGTAATCAGAGAGATACAGTGCTGCAATCTCATTCAATTGCCATAGATTGAATTTTCTGAAGTCATTTTTAGAGAAGATCTTCACAATCTCTCCATTTTCCATCATAACATTCAGATGTTCAGTCCTGGAATAATAGAATATTCCACTTGGCATAACATTGTGGTTGACTGAAGGGTTTTTGACTTTTACAGCAACCTTGACAAAGGGTTTATCCATCTTCAAGTGCATCTGCTTTGGTTTTTCCTGAGTAGACACAGACATCTTCCCTTTCTTTGTATTGTTCTGTTTTGAGAGCACGGATGTTGTCTGTTTGCAGAATTCCTCTACTTTGAATTTCCCTTTTATTGTCATCCTTGATAGATCAACCATCTTTTTGGATATTCCTTTGTTCTTACCAACCAGAGACTGAGCTGCTCCCTTCTTCAATTTCAATTGTTGTCCTTTCATTTTCTTGAAGTTGCTCAAAATCTCTTTTCTTGTCATTACTTTTACATAATCAAAAGGAATTCCATTCTTAACCAAAAATTTTGGTTTACCACTATATTTGCTTAAGAATTTTTGAATTTCCACTTCTTGTTCCAAATCATCTTTCAATTTCAAGCCTTTTAGTTCATTGTCTTGAGTATTCTTTTCTTTACTTAAAGCCTTTGAAATCTTGTCAATGACAGTGTCTAGTTTCTCGTTTATCTCTTTCTCAGGTTCTTCTTGCTTAATTAGTTTGAGCAGAGAGACTACCACACCATTTGGAATTTCTTGATCATTCAAGCAATTTTCAATCAGTTCTTGAGGGACTTCTCTCTGATTATTCTTCACTTCATCTCTTAGCTTTCTCATCTTCAAACAACTTCAGCAAGTTTTCTTGTTCTTCAAAGTCTTTATCAGACATCATTTGACACAGAAATTCTCTGTCATGAATTTCTGTCATCCTTTGTACATAGACTCTTTTGGCTTCTGATTCAGATTCATTCATTTCTGAGTCCATTGTATTTTCCTTCTGAGAATTTAAAGTCTGAACTTTATCATCCTCTTGAGCAATTTCTTTCCCTTTCAATTTCTTTCTTTCCTCAAGATCTTTCTTTTCATCTTCTAGAACATTGTCAACTTCATCGTCTGAGCTGTTCTTTTCATAAATTGAGAGAAGCTTCAGCGAATTCTCCCCCTGATTCAGTGATTTCTCTCCCTGTTTTGGGGCAGCTGAGATCTTCTCAACCTCAGTAATTAGGGTTTGAACTCGTTGCAATGCTTTCTTCAGTTCTTCAGAAAGATGATGTTTGTAGGAATTGTAATTACTTGGAGTTGGATCCATTGTTGATTTTCTGTTATATCAATGAATACACAATTATCAATTAGATTAAAAAAAATATTAAAGTATAAATAATATGTCAATTCAAACCGTTGTCTTGAATGATATAGAAATCTGCACAAAAACACAAATGTGAGTTACTCTTGAAATGTGAAGTTTCAAAATTTTAATAGCATATGCAGGTCTTCATTTAATGAGAGTTAAGTCAAATGTAAGGTACATATCTGTAGCTTTATCAGAAAAGAGTTATGAATAAAGGTCTGCATATTTTGCTTTTCTTTAGCATGTTAGATAAACTGAGAGATTTTAAAAGTGTTTTGTCTTTTATCTCATAAATTTCTTATCTATTTCAAGAATGATTTGCTTTGTGATACCAGATTTGCAGTGGAAGGAGAGAGAGGGAAATAATGTTAAAAAATTTGCCTAACTCCCTCTTTTATACCTTTTTAAAGTGGGTTTTAAATGCTTTTTGTCATTTTGTGAAATCTTAGCTGTCAACCAGTAACATTATCCACTTGATATATTAAAACTTTTAATTTCATTTAAGTTCATAAGACCTTATTCGAAAGATTAATATATCCAAAGTCTACTCGGTATACTTCCACATACAAACCTTACTTGGTCAAATAAATTAATTTAAAGTTAAGACAATAATGAAGAAAGTTTACCCGAAATACTCGATTTCTTGAGAAATTAATCACAAGACATATAATCAAGTATAATCATCAAATAAACATCCTTACTAAGAATCACTTAAGATCCCCACATAGATTTCTCAAATTCAAATTAAAACTTAACTAGTATGAACCCTCATATGAATCATAATCAATTTTATCATATTAACTAACATATTCAATCAAGTAACACATTCATTCAAGTATGCTTGAAAACATAGTGTGCTCGAGCAATCTTTCTGGAGAATAGTGTGCCCGAACAACAATCGTATGCAAAGTATACCCGAATAACCTTCATATAGTACAAAGTGTGCCCGGAAAGGAATTCTAGCAGACAGTGTACTCGGAAAGTTAAGTTTTGAAATTACCAAGTATATTGAAGGAACACAAGTGTGCCCGAAATATAAAATGTGCTCGGAAAACAAGGTTTGCCCGAAAACACTTGTAATTTCAAAGAAATCATACACATATCACAGAGCATGCTCGGAATGAAATTAAACACATAAACATTTAAGTGTGCTATAGTCTAAAATTTCATAGAGCTTGCCCGAAAATCCTATGTTAGCACTAAGCTTGCTAGGATAAACACATTCAATCATCAGGTATGCCGAACATCAATCTTATTCAAAGTATACCCAAAAAAAATGACAGACTTAAACAGTAACATCTAAGCGTGCCCGGAAAGATTAACAAACCTTTCCTAACAACATATTCACACAAATTACAAAGCTTACTCGGTGTACTAACTTAAGTTCACAAAGTTTGCTTGGAATCACAATCAGCAAATAACATGCATAGCTTGCCCGAAACAAGAATTACTTGTTAAAAGCTAATTCTAACAACACATAATCATCTCAAGACTTCAAGCCTGCTTGGGAGATTAGTGCAACAGTGTACTCTACCCGGAAAGTGTAAACACTTCAAAGCATGCCCGAAAATCATAAAGTTAGTCAAAAATGACTAAGCTTACTCGGAAAGGTTGAAAACTATCAAACCTTACCCTGAATAATGTATTCACACATAAACAAGTCAAAAATGACTAAGCTTACTCGGAAAGGTTGAAAAACTATCAAACCTTACCCGAAATAACGTATTCACACATAAACAAGTCAAAAATGACTAAGCTTACTCGGAAAGGTTGAAAACTATCAAACCTTACCCGAAATAACGTATTCACACATAAACAAGTCAAAAATGACTAAGCTTACTCGGAAAGGTTGAAAACTATCAAACCTTAACCGAAATAACGTATTCACACATAAACAAGTAAAAAATGACTAAGCTTACTCGGAAAGGTTGAAAACTATCAAACCTTACCCGAAATAACGTATTCACACATAAACAAGTCAAAAATGACTAAGCTTACTCGAAAAGGTTGAAAACTATCAAACCTTACCCGAAATAACGTATTCACACATAAACAAGTCAAAAATGACTAAGCTTACTCGGAAAGGTTGAAAATTATCAAACCTTACCCGAAACAACATATTCACACATAATCAACTGTTTCGTACTCGGAAATGTTATAGTTCATTACACCTTACCCGAAAATACATATTCAAACAGTTTGTGCCCGGAAATGTTATAATGCATCAAACCTTACCCGAACTTACATATTCAACCTTTTTAGGCAAAATGCAACACTTTTTGACTTAAACAACTTGTCAAAAATATATTTTTCATTAAAGATCATAGTTTAAGAGCAAATGGTGCGTTTTGAGATCAAATTTCAGTTATAATTCTCTTCAAAACAATTTCTTCCTTTTACTAAAAAGATCTCAAGAATGGGATCATATTGACTAAGTAGCTATCTCAATACTTCACTCTCAGCATTATTATGACAACTTAGATAGGTTAACAGCAGGTATAAACTTAGCATGAATTTCATCTCTTTGGTGATATGATTTAGGTTCATTTAAAGCATAATGCATTAATGGTCAACACTGTGCAATGATGCCTCATATCTCTTCTCAAAGCTTATTTGGCTTTCCCCAGATCACCCCAATTTGACTCCAACCTCCTGTATTTGGTCAAAAATATTTTTGTATGACAGAACTTATTGTATTTTTGTATTTTTTTTAGATTCAAACATATCTAGAGGTTGAACATTGGACTTACAGTTAGAAACATGCCTTTCATTCAAGATGAGACAGTTTTTGCCAACATCTTCGTAGTTCTAGTTGTAACCCTCTTGTTTGATAAAGTATTTAAAACACTTATCAACTTTTGGTTGATTTATTCATTCTTCCCCTTGTTTTTGATATTTTCTCAAATTTTCTTAAAGTATGTTCTTTGTCATATTTAAAGATGTTTCATTTTTGGTTGACCAAATAACACAGGCTCGTGTATGACTGGGTAATCACTTTTCTGCCTATCATTCGGAGAGATTTATCTTGAGACATGCAAAACAACTATGCATCTCCACATAAAGATCAGCATATTCATTATGTTTATATCACCTTAGATTTTACATCATCATGGGAAAGCAACCATACATGTTAAGTACTATACTAAGGTCTTTTTAGCCTATTAATTCCATATGATCAGCTAAGTAGTCAATATACTATCATTTCCCAAATAAATACAGTTTTAATATTCAATCACCCCAATATCTCTTTATTGTCAGGTTAATGGCTATCCTGTTTGACCAGAAGTGGTTAACAGGACCAAACATACATATGAGTATATGTCCTTTCAAAGTCAGAGCTATTGACATAGTTTTAAGTGAAGGAATAAGAAACAAGTCATTATTGCCCCAAATGCATTCAGTTTTCAGGTCAATGGCTATCCTTTGAATCTATAGAGATTTAAGGACCAAACATACACAAGTGCATGTCCTTCCAATTGGGCAAATGACATAGTTTTCAGCAAAAATAACTACTTGAGACTTCTCCTTTTAAAAATCCTTCTTTTAAGCTTCTTAAAAGCTTGAACTAAATAATCTTATCATATCTCTACACCATTAATCAACTTGCTCATGTTTTGATCAAAATAAAGTATTTATGCAAAATTCATTTTAAAATTCATTAAATCACTTAATTTTGACATAAAACACATTTTGACATAAACAGTTGAGTCACATAATCAAATCTAATCATTCTTAACATCATCAAGAAAACAGACTGTACTAACATTCAATGTCTATCCTATCTTAACAACATCAGAAGATCAGATAAAGCACATATTCAAGTAACCATAAACATGTGATTACTTATGACATCAGACAAGTATTAAATTTCACCCAAACAGATCAAACTACTTATAATAACATCAGATCAGTTAACATGATAGTCAAGAATTATCATCAATTTCAAACAAATTGCACAGATATTTACTTAAGCACCTATCAGTTAACTTCAAAACAGTGACATATTCAAGACATATTCAATCAACATTCAGTTGAAACATATTCAATATGTGTAATCTCTAATGAAATAAACAGTTATCTCATAGAGACACATATACATACAGTTAAGGCACACACATTTAACATACTCAGTAACATATTCAGTAACATACTCAGTAACATATTCAGTAACATACTCAGTAACATACTCAGTAACATACTCAGCAACATACTCAGCAACATACTTTAACAAAACATTCAACATGTGTGACCTCTTCTAAACTCTTCAGTTAGCACATAGAGGTACACAACCAAGCAAACATCCTTAATCAGATTTCATCAGAGTTGATCATCCCCAGGGCTTTCAAAAGAAAGTTGAACCTGGTTCTGTCAAGTGGTTTGGTGAATAGGTCAGCCAAGTTATCACTTGTATCAACTCTTTGCATTTCAATCAGACCTTTTTCACTGCAATCTCTGATGAAGTGATGTCTGATTTCAATGTGCTTAGTCTTAGAATGTTGCACAGGATTCTTAACAGTAAAATATGCAGCAGTATTATCAATCAAAATAGGGGTGTTTAGAAAACTCAAACCATAATCCAGCATCTGATTTTGAATCCAGAGAACTTGTGCATAGCAGGCAGATGCAGCAACATATTCAGCTTCTGCAGTGGAGATTGATACTGTGGTCTGTTTCTTGCATTGCCATGACACTAGCCTTTCACCCAAAAACTGGCATCCCCTGATGTTGACTTTCTGCTCATGTTACACCCATCATAATCACTGTCTGTATAAGCAAGCAGATCAAAGGCTTGATTCTTAGGATACCAAATTCCTAAGTCTGGTCTTCCCTTCAAATATCTGAATATTCTTTTCACAGCATTCATGTGGGAGACTTTTGGATTTGACTGGAACCTTGCACATACACACACAGCAAACATGATATATGGTCCTGTTGCAGTCAGATACATCAGAGATCCAATCTTGGCTCTGTATTCATGTTCATCTACTGACTCCCCCTTTTCATCAGCAATCATCTTTTCTTTGGTGTCCATTGGAGTTGAAGCAGTCTTGTAATCATGACAGTTGAACTTGTTCAAAATGTCCTGCACATATTTAGTTTGATGAATGAAGATCCCTTCAGCCTTTTGTAGAACTTGCAGTCCCAGAAAGAAGTTCATTTCACCCATGGAACTTATGCTATACTTGGATTTCATCACCCCTTCAAACTCCAAACACATAATTTCATTTCTAGATCCAAAGATGATATCATCAACATAGACTTATAAAAGCAACAAATCTGATCCCTTTCTTTTGTAGAAGAGTGTCTTGTCAATGGCTCCCCGTGTGAAACCATTTTCCAGTAGATGAGTTTATAGCTCATCATACCATGCTCTAGGAGCCTGATGCAATCCATAAAGGGCTTTGTTTAACTTATACACCCTGTTTGGATACATTGGATCCTCAAAACCTGGTGGCTGAGCTACATACACCTCTTCTTCAATCTTTCCATTTAGAAATGCAGACTTAACATCAAGCTGGAACACTTTAATGTTCTTTGAGGCAGCATATGCAAGAAAAATCCTGATAGCTTCAAGTCTTGCAACTGGTGCAAAGACTTCCTCAAAGTTTATTCCTTCTTCTTGAAGACATCCCAGTGCTACAAGTCTAGCTTTGTTTTTAATCACTAAACCCCTTTCATCCCTTTTGTTTCTGAAAACCCACTTGGTTCCAATTGCATATCTATCATATGTCTTGTCTACAAGATCCCACACATGTAGATCTCTAAACTGTGCCAATTCCTCTTGCATTGCCTCTACCTAACTATTGTCTTTTAAAGCTTGAGCAATGTTCTTTGTATCTATTTGAGATAGAAAGCAAGAGTACAGACAGATGTTTGCTATCTCGGAATGACTCCTTATAACTCTTTCATGCAAGTCACCAATGATATTTTCAGCAGGATGATTCTTTTCAACAGTAGGAGTTTGTATTATCATATTTGTAGACAAATTTGTGTCAAGATTTGTTTCATTGAGTTCAGGTTCTTCAATGATCAAATCAGCTTCTGCATCATTAAACTGTGGTGCTCCCTCATTGTTTTGTCCTGAAGTAGATGCACCATTGTTTCCCAGATTCAAATTTTGGAATAAGTCTTGAAATCTTTCTGTGGTGACAGATTCTTCATTTGATTGGTTGCTTGTGTCAATCTCATTCTGAACTTGATCATTCTGTACATTTGGACTGTCTTGATTGTTCATAGCCTGATCCTGTTCAATGACTTTGCTTGAGGAGCTGTTCACAAAAGTGTATTCCTTTTCTTTTCTAGCAACCTTTTTCCACAATTCTTCTAAGTCCAATTCTTTCTTCTTATTCTCTGCAAGTACACTGGTCTTGTAGAATGAATCATCAATGTCTTCAGAATAAATCTTGAATGACTTTATTAACTTCTCATGATCAAACAGCCATTCTGCACCACTGACTGTGTTGAACTGATTCTCATTAAAAATGATGTCAGAAGACTCTATCACACTCATGTGATCTTTCACATATACTCAGTATGCCTTTTAGTGAGTAGAATATCCAACAAAAAAATAATCTAGTGACTTAGTTTGAAACTTGTTCAAATAATCTCTAGTGTTCAAAAGAAAACATTTGCAACCAAAGGGCTTGAAAAACTTGATGTAAGGCTTTCTATTATTGAAAATTTCATATGGAGTCTTGTTATGCCTTTTGTTTACAAGCACCCTGTTTTGAACATAACATGCTGTATTGATTGCTTCAGCCCAAAAAGTGACAGGCAAATTTGCATCTGCCAACATGGTTCTGGCAGCTTCTATCAAAGTTCTGTTTCTTCTTTCTGCCACTCCATTTTGTTCAGGAGTTCTAGGAGCTGAAAATTGTTGAAATATCCCTTTATGTGTGCAAAATTCTTCCATAACTCCCTTCTTGAACTCTGTACCATTGTCACTTCTCATCATCTTGACTTTCTTATTCAGCTTGTTCTCAATCATTGTGACACAACCTTTAATCAACTCAGCAGTCTCATCTTTGGTACTTAGGAAATAAACCCAAGTATATCTTGAATAGTCATCAATGATCACCAGACAGTATCTCTTCTTTCCAATACTTGGCACACTCACAGGACCAAAGAGATCCATGTGAAGTAACATAAGTGGTTGATCAATTGAATTGATGAGCTTTGTCTTATGAGTAGACTTATGTTGTTTTTCCTTTTGACATGAGTCACAATGATCATCTAACTTGAATTCTCTTGTAGGTAATCCAATTACATGCTCACCTTTGACCAGTCTATTCATGTTCTTCAAGTTTACATGACATAGTTTCCTATGCCACAATTTATATTCATTTTCAGTGGCTTTGGAAACAAAGCATGCACCTCCTCTTGAAATGGCTTCTTTCATATTCAACTCATACAAGTTTCCATTTCTTGGTGCCATCATCATAATCATTTCAGGTGGAATTACAAACTCAGGTTTTAAAATGAAACAGTGTGAATCATCAAAACTGACTTTGTAACCTTTATCACATATTTGTGATATGCTCAGCAGATTGTACTGAAGACCTTCAACATGAAATACATTATCAAATGAGACTTTCCCATTTGTTAAGATTCCTTTTCCAACAATCTTTCCACCATTCTCATCACTCCCAAAAGCTACTGGACCTTCATACTTCTCTTCATAGTTGACAAGAGATCTCTTGTCACAAGTCATGTGCCTAGAACAACCACTATCCATATACCATATGTCATTAAGAGGAGTGGACTGTTCCTGCACATACAGAGAAAATTTGATTAGTTATGTGATGAAGTGCAAGTCTTATCAACTTGCAGCTCATCAGATTCAGTTTTAGTCACAGCTTGGGAAGTAAGTGTTGTTGGTTTAGGATCTTCATGAGCCAATTCTAAGTGGTCTGAATGATCAGTTTCATAATCACACTCTCTTGGAGTTTTGACAAGTGAGGTTGAACACTGGTATTCAGCTGAGTCAGTGACATACTCCTGTATCACATAATCCTTCATCTCAGAGTAGTCTCTTACATCAGCAATTTGTTCAGCCTTACTCTCAGTCTTAGGTTTCCAAAGGAAACCATGTGGTTCATATCCATGTCTTAGTAGAAACTTCTCATCACCAGTGAGTTCTGTTGGTTTAATTCTAGAATGTGCATCTTTTCTTCTTGTCTTTTCACTGCTTGATGATCCTTGAGAACCATCAGATTTGACTGATCGAGTATCTTGCTTGATTCTCACAGACTGATATTTCTTTTTGGTCAATTTCTCATGCCTTTTAGGAGATTTGCTTCTTCTTTCTAGTTCAGTCATTTTCTTGTCAACCCTTGTCTCTTTTTCAGATTTCTTCTTTTCTTTGTTCATGGTTTCATTGCCACACACCTTTCCTTTTCCCAGATATTCATCATACTTCTGTTTGTACAGGACAAAGTCTTGACCATACTTTGTTCCATCTGGTACATGAAATGGTTTGAATTTGAATCTTTCATTACATGAATCTGTGTGGTGACCATATTCATCACACCTTTTGCACCAAACCTTGCCCTTGAAGACTTCATGTTCTTTTAGTTTCTTGTATCTTTCACTTGGCTTAGTTGTCTTGACACCTAGAGTCTTCTGATTCTTTAAACCATCAAAATCAATTGAAAAAGGAACAAATTCCTCAATCTTGATGTCCTGTCTTTCAACTTAGCTTTTGACAAAGACAATTTTCTTCATAGTCATAGATTCTTCTTCATCACTGTTTTCTCTAACCCTTGTCAGTATTTTCTCATATTCTTCCATAGTTTCCACTTCTCCAACATCAAGCACCTCATGACTAGAAAAGATTGGATAAACTGGGATAAAATTTTCTGTATCAACCTTTTCATTCACCTTCTTCTTCTTGTTGTTCAGTTTTATCCTTCTCAATACAGCCTTGCTTGGAGGTCTGACTGCATTGTAGTCTATCTTCCTCCTTTCACAAATATCATAAGAAACATGTTCTCTTTTCATTTTGTCATTCTATTTCTTCAATTTTGGTGGGACTGGTGGATACTTTGGAAGTTTATTAACAGATTCAGGTTTCTTATATTTTCTTCCTCTTTCAGCAGCTTTGATGTCCTTTTCAGTAATTTGATCACTCAAATCACTCAAATCATCTTGATCCAATTCAACTGAATCAAAGTCATCCTCAGAGACTTGAACTCCAATTGACTTATCCTCTTTTACTTCTTTCTTAATCACAAATTCTCCTTCTTCATTCACTTCTAACTTTTTGTACAAATCAACAACTTCTTCCCTATCTTGAAAGACATCTTTGAATTGTTGCAAGTATGCATTTCTTTTCTCTTTGTCAACTTTTGGCATAAAATTGTTGTTGAATGGAGGTGGAACTATTTTGTATTTGTCTTGTTCTTTCACCTGATTCAGTATACCACATATGTTGCCAGTTGAGACTAAATTCTTCAGAAGTTCAGTTTCAACCTTTAGTCTTGTGTTTTGCACCTTTTCTTCAACTAACATCTTCTTTAATCCATCAATCTCAGTGATGTATCTGGTTTGAGTTCTGTAAATGATCATGCAATCATCTTCAAGGCTTTTAATCTTTTCATCACTGATCATCTCACTTGCCTCATACTCATTTATGATACTTTGTTTTCTGAAACACTCACTTTCCAGCTTGCCTACTTTTGTTTTCAATTTAATGATAAGTTCATTTAAATCAACTGTAGGAGCAGAGTGTACCTGAGTTGATGATCCCTTTTCTTTCTCAATTATGGCCATGAATGCCACATTTGCTTTCCTGATGTCATCTGCAATCTCCTCTTCATGATTGCTCCAATCAAAATTTCCTTCATGTTGTGTAGTCACTGCCACATTTCCTTGATTTCTGATTTGATTTTCATTTGCTGGAACAATGGTGTTTGGTACATTTTGAGCTGCTTGAAGGTTTTGATTGTTATTCATTTGAAAACCTTGATTATGTTGCATACTTTGTTGTTGACTATTCATGTGAGGCTGAAAGTTGTTGTTGAAGTTTGGGTTGTAATTGTTGTTATTGAAGTTGTTCATTTGATTGCTGTTGTTGAATCTTGGCTGATTTTGTTGGTAATTCTGTTGACCTCTTGGTTGATTTTGTTGATATTGATGCTGACCTCCTGGTTGATTCTGGAATTGATTCATTTGAAAGTTTCTTGGTTGATTTCATTCTCTTGCAAAATGACCAGGTTGTTGACAATTGTAGCATATTGCTTTTGACTTATCAAAACCAATCCTGTCATTAGGACCAGAAACCAGAGACCTACCAGTTCTGTTATACAGCCTTCTACTTCTCAAGCCCAACATGGCAGTTTGCCATTTCAAATCCATGTCTTCCAAATCATCTGCATCAATTTGTTCCAAATCATCTTGTACCACACTTGTGTGAATTAGGTTCTTTGCAACAAATGCATTATATGACTCAGTAAACATAGACAACAAGGCTTGTGTTTCATTGCTTTGACTATGTCCTGTTCCAGTGTTAGGAACATTTCCACTTGACATAGAGGCAGAATCAGAATCATCAATCAGTTGCACATTGAACCTCTGCTGATTTCCTTGATTACTTGTGCTACCCCCAATGAAAGATTTTGGAGTGACAGCATTATGTTCAGCTGGTTCTTCAATACTAGGAATTTGTTGTTGGTTCTTGGTGGACAGATTTCCCATTGGTGCAATCAATGAATTTGAAACATTGAAACATGGTCTATCTTCCTTGATCATCTCATTCTCAATCATTTCAAGTTCAGCAGCCTGAAGAAAGCATACTACATCATCCAATTTCAATTCATTGAAATTTTGCTTCTGGAGGATGAATTTGCAAGCAGTATACCATTCTTTTGGCATTGAGTTGAGTAACTTTGTATTCAAATCAAAGTCAGTCATTACATAATCAGTTGTTCTCAACTCATTCACAATACTTAGAAATCTTTCTAGTATTGATTTCAACCTTTCTCCATCTCTATACTTGAACCTTTCCAACTGTTGCTTCAATCTTTGCTTCTTTATGTTCTTTAGTTCAGTATTCCCTTCATACATTTCAAGAATGGCATCATACATTTGCTTGGCTGTTGTGTGATGAGCCACCTTGGTCAGAATCTCCCAAGAAAAACCTAGCTTAATCATAGCTAAAGCTTTGTCATCCATCTTTCTCATTTTTTCCCTTACAGCAGCAGTTGCAGTAGCATTTGCACCTTCTTCAACAGCAGTTTGTGGACCATTCTTGATGGAGTTCCACATGTCAATATCATTGTAGCATACGGCTGCTTAAAAACAGTACCTTCCATTTGATAAAGTTTTCCTGTCCATACAACCTAGGTATCTTGTTAGTAGACACCTCTTGTTCCTCATATCCAGACACTTTGAGAAATAAAAAAAATCAGTTTCTTTAAAAAGAGTTTCAAAATAATCAGATCTGAAAACAGAATGCTTAGATCTGATGTGTCTGATGTGATTAAAACAAGATTTAGATATAAAGATTAAAACTTTAATTGAAATAAGGAAGAGAAAACACCGGTAGATTGTAGATCTGGAAGAAAAAAAAATGAAAAACAGAGTTTCTGACGTCACAATTCAATCGAACAGTGGTCTGCTTACGTCATTCTTCTTCAAATCTTCAAACAGCAACAATCTTTCTAAAATAGCTGTAAACAAGCTCTGATACCACTTGTCAGGTCCCTTGGATTTCAGCTGGATCTTAATCAATCAAGTCATAACTCACACAGATTAATCGTGTTGACAAGAGAGTTAATGACGGGTTGCTATATTTAGAAAGATATCCGTTTGTTAAAGGCGGAATCAATAACAGACATACGGTTTCAATACATAATCACAGGTAGAAGTCACACTCAAGATTCACTCAAAAGATTTCCATTTATATAATGTTAATCATACAAAAGGAATAATCGATTTAGGGTTTTCTAGGAATCCTAAGACAGCCGTCACACAATATTCTCTCAATAAATGAGTCAGTCTTATCCGTATTGTGTGTTCTGCCTCCTTCTGCCTCAGTCCTGGCGGCGTGCCCTAAACATTCTATTTATAGGCCTGCCAACCTAGGACAGCTGTCATTCCTTCTAGAAACCCTATCCGATAATACATATTCAAATTACATATTCAAAATAAACTAAGTGTAAAACAAGTCTTCCGGGTAGGCTTTGCATCAATCTTGTCTTTCCGAGTATGCTCGACCATCCTTCATAACTTGGTAACATAAAAGTGTGCTCGGGATCAGTTTCCGGGTAGACTTTACTTAAAGAATATTTTACCAAGTAAAATATTCACCGAGTAGACTTCAGTCTTCTTGACTTTGCCAGACTTTGCCCGAAAACTCCTTACGAGCAACCTTGTTCTTCGGTCCAATTCAACTCTTTGCCATAAATAACTTATTAGCAAAGTGTACTCGGTAGTACAGTTCTTTGCTTGAGTTGAACCTTGCCCGATGTTACTTAGAGATATATTCCATTTATACATCAAGCTTGCTCGGACCATAATTATTAAAGAATACCTTGCCCGGTCTTCCAATCACTTGGCTTCATGGACTTGGTTGACCAAACCTTACTCGGAAGAGTAAAATACTTGGTCTTGAAGAACGACAAGTGAACCTTGCTCGGAGATACCAAATCAGTGATCCTTACTCGGGAATGCACTGATTAGCATACCTTGCCCGGATACCACTTAAGAAGACTATTTGAAGTAAACCTTACCCGGAAGGTAAAATCTCGTACTCGGCTAAGTAAAAGCTTGCTCGGATCCCAAGGTGTGCTCTGATTCAATACTTAGCAGTTTCTGAAGAGGTTGAGAATATTCCAATCTTTCATAATCTTCATTTAGGTCAAATCTTCTCATTTGGGTCAACCTCTTGACCCAACACGGCTTGTTCCCATGTTCTTCCGGCGTATAAAAAAAATAATCCGGCGAGCTTCTATCACACTTTGAAGAACCGACTTGACTAATTGATTCGGGATATCTTACCAAACGTGGCGCTACCGTTTTTTCATAGAACTAGGATTTTTTTGCAATATGTGTTCATAGAACTAGGATTTTTTCAAATGTAATTTAAATGGTTTATAATGAAGGAAGATGGTGTATGTTTCTTGTTCATCATGGCAAAAATTTTAAACTCCTTTTATTAATTTATTGTAAAGTTATACCAATTATCTATTTTATTATTATTATTATTATTATTATTATTATTATTATTATTTAATCAATGCCAATAAACACATAGCAAACCATATGACTTGTTTTTATAAATAGGGAAAGTTAAACAAACTTTTATATCTATATATACTAGTTTTATCCTCCGTATTACGGGGATTGTTTTATATTATTTGTTTCTAATATTTATTTATTTTCTGAATTTTTATTTTTTTTATTGTATAAAAGTTAATAATAAACTTATTGTTTGATGATAAATTGTTTCACAAATAAATGAGATGTCATAACCCAGTTTAAAAGTTATATGGGTTTGGTGAGATCCAAGACCCGTTTATTTTTTTACTATAAATTTGGTTTTTTAATTATAAATAATATATATATTCTTTTAAATAAATAAATATTAATTATTAATATATCCCTACTTTATAGGATTTTTATATCAAATATTTAGTGAGATAGTTTTTAATTTAATGAGATATTATAACCCGTTTAAGAAATATTTGGGTTTGATGAGACCCATACCCGTGAATTCGGGTCAAATGCATGAGAAGCCTCCATTTGAAACTCAAGCAAATCTGGTGACTTCAGAAAAAGGGGGAGCGACCACATCACGACACGTATAATTTTTATGGTTTCGTTTTTATATATTATAGATATATATTGACATAATTTGACACTTTATCTACTCCTTGATTTGAAAATAAAATATTTTCGAATTTGTAATCTATATTAGACCTTAAGCAGTTATGTTTAATATATACATATACTAGTTTTTATCACCCGTGTTACGGGATTTTTTTATATTATTTGTTTCTATTATTTAATTATTTTTTGATTTTTTATTTTTTTTATTGTATGAAAGTTAATAATATACTTATGGTTTGATGATAAATTGTTTAACAAATAAATGTGATGGGCCTTAGGTCCATGGGCTTAAGGGTATATAAACCCCTTAAACCACCCTAAAACCCTCATTCTTATCTCTAAGCATCCATACACTCTCAAAAACACACACAAACACCCTCCTTTATCTCGGACCAAGATCCGAAGGAAAAGACCCGAGCTTGTTAGCGTTAGAGCATCGTGATGAGCAAAACCTACATAAAGACTAGATCGTGTTTGTAAACCTACTCGTTTACAGGTACGTTCCATAACGATACACTTGTTTGGCTCATTTAGTATTCCTATATCTATACAAATGATAAAGACGAAACAAATGCTATGATTCACAGCGAAATCTGTTAACATTTGATATGTTTATTAATCGAATAAAGAACCGGTTTTATGTATCAATAAAATGTACCATTAAAACGTGATGTTTGGATTCTTGGATGATTAGGGTTAGTAGGCGCTGTAAATCCGAGTCAAATGATACCAAACTTGTGTTGGTTCATTGTGATTTGAATGTTAATCGTAGATCTGGTACCTGTTGACCATCGTTGTTCTTGACGATTTTGACTTTGACATCTGAGTCAAAGATTGGATAAGTTTGATGCTCATGCGCTATGCCAAATGAATGGATTATCATTCGTTAAGTAGTCATAGAGAATAAGATACATTCGCGTGTCTTTATAACAAATGAACCTTTCATTCGTCTTACGGAAATAACGAATGTCATTCGTTATCCATTCATTCGCCATGATGAGACAACGAATTAACCCATTCATTAAAGATATACTCATGTTCCCCTGTAACGAATGAACCACCCATTCGTCTCAATGAAAGCATGAATGGTCTTAGTCATTCGTTATGCACCCATTCGTCTCGTTAAGACAGATCAAGCCATTCGTTATAACGAATGGAATCATTTGTCATAACGAATGGGATAGTGAATGGTGCTTATCCAGAATGAATTATATCTTAAATATGTAATGAAAATGAGGTTTTTGATGGAATTTTAGTAAAGGACATTTAACGGAAATAAAATTTTTCCAAGCTGACATGGCAGCTCGACCCCAGCCAGTGGCACTGTCCCTTGGACCTTTCTAGGGGTTGCCGCCTTTAGACGCCGTTCGTTGAGGGTTATATTAGACTAGGAATACGATATGGGTAGTGATAGTTAGTTTATACGTGTAATTGTTATTCAGTTAGCTGTGCCCAGCTAAAGAAATGAGTTACCATTAACTCTAAAAGGAACCGAGTTTAGGTGAGTTCTAGCCCCATTTCCTTGTTATGTTTTTCAGGGCTGTGTGCATACTCAATGTGAATAGTTAATAGTAAGTGTATGAAAT
Source organism: Bidens hawaiensis (assembly GCF_021521415.1). Lineage (NCBI taxonomy): Eukaryota > Viridiplantae > Streptophyta > Magnoliopsida > Asterales > Asteraceae > Bidens > Bidens hawaiensis. The sequence continues at coordinate 128,657 of NW_027494785.1, read as the reverse complement.
GTGAATGTGTAAGATATGTGAATGTGCATGATATGTGAATGTGTATGAACGATATATGTAAGAGGTTAAGAATATGTATGAAAGTATATAATGAATTATGTATGTAAAGAAACGTATGTATGGTGGTTTGGAAAGAAGGGACCACACCCTAATAATATATGAGATAAAAGGGACCCGACCTTAATAATATCTAAGATAGGAGGTACCATACCCTAATAATATATTAGATAGAAAAGAAAGGGACCAGACCCTACTAATATCTGAGATGGTAAAGATAGTTATGCATGTAGTATGAAAGTATGAAAGTGTGATGGTATGAAAGAATGTATGTATGAATGTACGAAAGAAAGGTAAGAGGTAAAGTATATAATATGTATCTTTGGATGTGTATATGAAAGTAAGTGTATGAATGTATGTTGCTTGATTAACTAGAACTCACTCAGCGTAGCTGACCTTTAGTATGCATGCAGGTGAGTAGGATGAGACAGCTGGCTTGAAGAGGGACACACGGCAGGAGAATAAAGAAGCTGGCATTTGAAGACTTAGTTAATAATGTTTGAACTAAATGACATGTTTTATATTATTTTAATCTAAGACTTATGTACTGAATGGTTGACATTTATCTATTCCGCGAAAAGTTTAAATTAACTCTGATATTTAGAACTGTGTTTATGAGTAAATCCAACGTCAAAGTAGGGCACCAGGACCGGGGCCTTACATATTAGTTTTTAATTTAATGAGATGTTATAACTCCTTTAAGAAATATTTGGGTTTGATGAGACCCATACCCGTGAATTCGGGTCAAATTCATGAGAAGCCTTCATTTAAAAATCAAGCAAATCTAGTGACTCCAAAAAAAAGGGGAGCGACCATATCGCGACACATAGGATTTTCATGGTTTCGTTTATATATATTATAGAATAATCTAGTTAAAAACAAAAAGAATATGTAAGTTACTCAACGATTCTTTCTCATTCTTTTAAAAATCAAGTTGAATTGTAGTTCTAAACTCTTGAAGTAAATTATTTTATATCTAAGAGTTGATAATTATAGGTTCCGCATCGTCTACGTTTCGCGCAAGAATTCTATTTCAGTTGTTGTTACCCGACAAATTAAGGTTAATCTGCTGTGACTCCGCCTCATCATCCAACTCGTTTAGCCTACTATTTGATACTTCTCTATTAATCATGTGAGTTTACATACCCCTTTTTATCTATTACACATTTTGGGGGTAACTCATCCTCACAATTCATGTGAGTTTACATACCGTATTTACATTACTTATGTTTTTGACCGCATCTATTCAAACACAGCTCAATATATATTTATGTGTGATGATCGCATGATCTATGACTATGTTCTATGTGCTTAAGTGTTTTTATGTTTGGTGTTTGGTATCTCATCCTCATCTATTCTCATCTAATATGATCATACATTTACTCAAGTATATTGATTTTGTATCAATGGAAGCGGGTCCACATCTATTTAGTTGTTTACATTTTCATAGGAATTGTAATGCTCATCATTAACATATGAATTGTGGTTTTTATCTATATATATATCTCAACTAAAACTTATGTATTCTCAACAGCATTCGTGTTGACAAACTATATTTTTATACATGCTACATGTGACATTCGTCATTTTTCGATTCGAATCATTTTCGCCTTCGTATTGTAAACTGACCCTATTCATATCCCGAACCCTACGATATTATTAAAATGATTGATTGTATGTTTCATAATCATCTCACGCTTTTCGGATCGCGAAAACACCTTTTACGGCTCTTGAAACGCTTAAAACGAAATTCAGGGACCCGAAATGACACGCAAAAGAAGACGAACTAGCCCACCCCTCTCCCAGGGCACGCCGCGCCACGCGGCCATGGGAGAAGGCTTGTTCGCGCGGCGCCTAGCCATATCTGCAGCAACTAGTTCGTTTTTGTTGTTATTTATCACATGTTTGACCCTTGTTAACCAATGAGAAAGCTTGGAAATCTCTAAAACAACCTTATGGATAACCTAATACCTTATTCTTCATAAAACAAATCCACACCACTCATTCCAACCTACTCTTTCACATCAAACTCTCTCAAACAAAGTTCTAAGCTTCAACCTTCAAGTTCCTTCTTGTTTGACTTCTAGGAGTCAAACAAGAACCATTATTTGATTCTAACTAACTTCATATGATTAAAGCTTGTTGTTGCAACATATATATAATACATACCCCTTTTTTCCTTCGGTGTTCACTTCTTCCGGTCATTGGTCGGTTGCGGTGGGATAATATAAGGCAAGGCTACATGGAGGACTATTATAGTCCTTGTTTATATGTAATTTGTTTAAGCTTACTAATCTTGTTTAGTTTATGTGTTATTTTTTTTGTAAACTCATTTTTTCAAGTTCCATGGTATTGGGTATCTAGCCACCATTTTCGGTTTCATCCCAAGTCGAGAGCCGAACCAAAATCGAACTTTTGTTTAGTAATTTATTGTTAACATATTGTATGAGAGATTTGAGTATTATTGTTTTTAAGTTTATCTTAATGAGTTCTATGGTATTGGATATGTGGCAGTCATCCTCGGTTTTATTCCGAGTCAAGGAGCGAACCAAAACCGAACTCTTGTTTAAATGCTTTATATTTAAAATGATTTATTAATATGTTACAAGCAAGATTTGTGTATTATAATTTCTATGTTCAGAGTTTCTCCTTTAATAGAACTTCTAACATTAGTTAAGTCTTTGTTTTAAATAATTTATCTCATGATATTTATCACTTTAGAATGTCGGGTTCGGACTTGACAATATCTCTAGAACCGAATCGACTAAACCGAACACTCGTTAAAATCCCGTTTTGGTATATCTAACAAGGGGTCGTGCACCATTACATTAAACCAATCCCCACATATTTACTGAACAAAGGTTAAGTAAAACGAGTAGAATACCGAGACCCGATTTCGAGCAGGCTTACTTTTCAAAAACCGTTACTTCAAGTTCTTAATTATTTATGTTTTAAACCTCAAACTTTGATTAATCATTTAAATTGTTATTTTATTTTACTTTAAAGTCTTTCAAGACCATCTTCTAAATCGAAACCCTTTTAACATAGACCTCACTCATTGAACTTATTATCTTGGTGTATCACAAACAACCCTTCAAGTTATTTATTTCACGTGAGTAATCACACTCCCCCTTTTACGCTTTTATACTTTTGGGGGTGGCATGCATACCATATTCAAACTTACTTGTTTTATGATCTCATTATCAAATCCACAATTCAACATTATGTGTTTGTACGATTACTCGTTCGATCTTTGTTTATGCCTCAAATTTATTATGTGCACGAGTGTTTATTTTTATGCTGTTGTTGGAACGCAATATGTATGATCATACGCACCCTAACTACTTAGCCTTGTGCAAGTAGCATAGGGCATCATTATTCGAGAATGTTGGTTGAAACCAATTAGAAAGGATCCTCATTCTCAGAGTATTTTGGTTGTTACCAAATAGAAAGGAGCCACAGTTATTTGCTTTACATTTACAATGGTTGTTGGATTATTCTATTTACACATATGAATTATGATTTTTGCCTCGTTATATACATACGTCAAAACTAGTATATTGCTCACCAACATACGTGTTGATCAAATCTATTTTTATGCATGCTACAAGTTTACTATTTGATTGCTTGTGAAGATTGAAGACTCATCACTTAGATCATACCTTTAGGATACTTTAACGAATGTTGTGTTGACGTAATTGTTTGTATTTTATTGTGAACAAATTGTATTTGTGATTGTTGAATGAAATAAACAAGTTGAGTAAATATTGTCACTTTAATAGTGTAATCGCGTTCTTGAGCCATCCGTTGCACCTCGGCATGTTCCGCCGCCTTTGGTCGGGGTGTGACACTACATGTACAAGTAATTTATATTGTTCAAGATCGAAGAAATTAGTTTTACCTTAGGATATTAATAAAATACAAAAACATGATTGTAAGGCCCCGTTACCGGTAGCCCTACTTTGGTGTTGGATTTACTCATAAACCCAATTCTACAAATCTGAGTTAATTAAAACTTTACGCGGAATGTAAAACTTCAACCATAATATCTTACATAACCTCCAAATCTTGTCTTATAAAACATTCATAATCATTTAAAACAAAACATAGTCTTTAAAACATCAAAACATTTCTTCGAGATGTCAGTATCTTCGATTTCATGCCATATGTCTTCAATCATGCGAACTGCCTCAACCTATTTGCCTGCGTGCATACTAAAAGTCAACTACGCTGAGTGAGTTCTAGTTAATCACATAACTTACTTTACATACACATTTACGTGCCCGAATGTACGCATTACATACTTAAACTGTCCATCAATCTTTCATACACATACATAACTAACCTTACGTTATAAAGAGTGTTCGCCCTACATACCTCGGATATTATTAGGGTCCGGTACCCTCCATCCTCGGATATTATTAGGGTTCGGTCACCCTTCATCCTCGGATATTATTAGGGTCAGGTCACCCTTCATCCTCAGATATTATTAGGGTCCGGTACCCTTTCTTCCATACCTTATTAACATACTTCCTATATACATAGTCGTAAGTTTCGCACATACATACATCATTCATTCGTCATGTTACAACATACATATAACATCAACTGTTACCTGGCAGTACATGCAATATCCGAAGATCGTTCATGTACCGACAAGAAAGCATTCATACATTTCACATAGTAGATATATGGCATACACTTATCACTTAGGATAAGTGTATTAACTAATCACATCGAGTATGCACACAGCCCCGAAAACATAACAAGGATTGGGGCTAGAAACTAACCTAAATGCGGTTACGTTCACCGTTAATAGTTATTCCCTTCTTGAGCTGTGCACGGCTAACTGTATAATATTTACATGTATTAATTAACTATCGCTACTCATATCGTATTTCTATCTTTATATAACCCACAACGAACGGGGGTCCGGGGGCAGCACCCCTGGCAGCGGAGTTCTAGGGGCAGCAGCACTAACAGGGTCCAAGGGGCAGAGCCCTGGCTGGGGTCGAGCTGACTTGTCATGACGAACTGGTTCTTGTAATGAATTGAACCCTCTAACGAACTGGACCCTTAACTAATCAGTCCATAGCGAACCAATCTATGTAACGAATTGGACCTTCCAATTCGTTATCTTTTAACTATAGCAAATCGAGGGTCATTCGCTATCCTAACGAACTGAAGCTAGTTCGTTATATTCCCTAAGACGAATCAGCTAGCGAATTACTTCTAATTCGTTAGTTACTCCTTAGCGAACTAGGGTTAGGTCAGGGAATGTCAGAACATTCCCCGACATTTATACCTCGTATTAACTTTTCCGGCGCCGCCTTTCCGGCGCCGCCGCCGGAAAACCACGGATTCGCCGATCCAAATCTGAGCTAGGGTGACCCTTAAGCTCATCATAGGTTCGGTTTATACCCGATTCCACCAGGATCTCATGAATTAAATGGTTTAACGGTGTCGGCTCATCGTTTCGCAACTAGATCTAACGGGTTTAACATCATACAATATCATACTATCATTACCTTGGATCATGATCGGTTTTCCTTGGTGATTTCGGCTAGAGAGAGAGCAAGATGAGAGAGAGCTAAGTGTGTGCTTTGGTGGTGTATGGAATATGTGTAAATGAATGAAAAATGGGTAATTAAGGTTTATATAATTATTGATCATTGGCTTAAGCCCATGGTCTTTTCCTTCTTTCCTACATGACCCAAGTCCATAACCCAACACTAGCCCGACTCATAATAATTCATATTCTCATTTTATTAACCGAAAATAGAAAAACAGGATGTTACAATGATGTATTTTTTTTCTTATTATTAAATCTGTGTACTTGTTTAATGTTAATGAAATTATATAACTATTATCGCTTTAATTAGTGTCTTTTGAGCTACTGTCGAATCAATACGTTACGACCCGGCATGTTCCGTCGCCTTTGGTCGGGGTGTGATAGAGTAGTTTAAAGATGAGTTTGTTTGTGAACTTTGAAGATTGTTCAAGACCTTGCTGAATTTGTCAAGAAAATTGGGAGATAAAAATTTCATATGAGTTTATTAGGCTTGTATCTTCATATGATTTCAATGGTTTCTAGAAAAATTACTACAATTCGGATAGTAATTCTTGGTTGCAAAGCTACGTTTGACTGAGTTCAAGACTACAATTGTTCTTCCATTGCTAATTGGTTTGTTCGATATTGAAACCAGACTATGTGGGATACGAGTGTCTGCCCGTTTACTTCTTTCTGATGGACTTTGATCCTGACTATGTTGGCTACGAGTATACGGCGGATTACTTCTGTTGAGGGGGACAATTCTCGAACGGGTGTCTTACTGAGGAATATACAAGTTTTTGTCATTAGATTGAAGAATCAGATCATTTTGGCTTGATTAATGAAGGTTGGAAATCTGAATCATATGCCCAAAACATTAGTGCATCTAAGCGAATGGGATGTAGAAGAGCTTCAAAGAGTAATTTGGGATACACGTTATCAAGAGAGGGAAAACCGAAGTGAAAGATGTTGAATGATCGTGCTGTTCATGAAGATGTGTGATGAGGTTAAACGTAAAGATATGTTTTCTTTACCGGTGCTGATGGATAGCCGATGACTTGCTGCTGATTGTTGAAAGATTGAACCATATCATATGCCAGTAGATGATCGGGATGATCACCTTGAGTTGGTTACTTTTAAGAGGAGATCTGATATGAGAGGCTACAAGTTATTGGTTTGCGGAAAAGATTTAATGATTTGTCTGTCTGCACAAGCCCGAGAATCATCGGTCAAGGGGGAGTTTTGGCTGATGATTTGCAATTTTAGTGTTTAAGGTTGAACCATTCGATAGCTACGGAAAAGGGGGACTATGCAAGTGCATGATTTGGTGTCCGTAACCAATCGAATAAGTTAGAGATAGTTTAGTCTATATATTTATTTCAATATGGCCATTCGCTATGGATTGTATAGCGAATGGGTCCATTCATTATAGACTAGGCTATTCGTTAAGTTATAAGCCCATTCGCTATGGATTGGATAGCGAATGGAGGCCCATTCGTTATGCAATATAAAGAATGATGGCTTATTCGTTAAGGTATTACCCATTCGTTATGGAGTCATAACGAATGGGGTTAATCTAACGAATGAGAACTGATGGCCTATATATAGGCAGCTACTGTTCATTGAACAATAGAGATCCGAGCTTAAATTATTCATACCGTTACCATGTCGGATTCTCTCTAGACATAATTAATTCACTATAATGTATTTCATTCATAACTTATCAACAAAGTATTCCTTAACGTGTTCATATTCGTTTAACGTATTGATGTATCGTGTTAGCGACTAAATCTTGGTTCATAACGTGTTTCAATAAAGAGAGGAAACCGACGAATTGAGAGAAACTAGTTGAACGAAGAGCAGGATTAACAACTCTGCTCTGATACCATGTAAACGTTGAAGAACGATGACATAGAGATAAAAGAAGAACGAAGCAGGAAAAGAAAATTTTATTTCATCAAAATGTAAAAATTACAAAAATGAAAAAATTATAAACTATATATAAGCTAACATGTATGACACATATCTTTTTACGCCGTATAACATGTATATGTTTAGACATTAAAATCAACTATTAACAAGTTATAAAACAAAAAAGCTAAGTCCTAAAAGTGGAATGCATTAAATTGCATTACTAGTTAAAGAACTACAAAAGAGTATGAAGCCACAAGATAAGGTTTATGTGGTTTTAGGAAGTGACGTGTTTCTTGGACAATGGATCAGTCAAATTACTATTGTAGTGGTGAGGACAGGGATTGCCATTCGGGCAAATATTACAAAACTACTTTCATTAGATATTATAAAATCGTCTATTTGTCTTGTTTCATCAAACTCACAAGTATACCTTACAAAATTACGCACACTTGTTTATGATCGATCGATCGATCTTATCTGATTGAAGATTACTTGTTAGTATGTTCACTACCATAAAATATCGAACAATCTTAAGAGCAAAAAGTTAACGTACAAATTAAATTAACGTGTTAATTGTGATAATCAAGTAGAGTAATTATGTAATTACACTATTACATAATTACTCTACTTGATTATTACAATTAACACATTAATTTAATTTGTATTTAATCAAAACTCTCTCTCTCTCTCTCTATATATATATATATATAAGTATATATATATATATATATATACTTAGGTTCATTTCAGAATTAACTCTTATAGCTAGAAATAATCTAAACAATTAGATTATTAATTAATGGTTGAAACATTATTGAATTTATTGTAATTAATAAAAGATGAAAGACATTAAAAAAATAAGAAAATGATAGTCTAGGTAGAATAAAATAATTCATCATTTAATTTATCTCATCTATCCCTAAATAAAAGCCTAAAACATAAATATTTAAAATTTATGATTTGTAAGTTACAATTTATTTATTTCATTATATGTTAATGTAAGATTTTATTTTGTTCTTTTTTCACTAATTAAAAGTTTTATAACATTTACGCAAACTAGTATCTTCATCATCGATTGCATTTTTTAAAAACATAATAATTTGAATACGTAAGACGGAAAAAAATGTGTATGAAGAAATTGAAAATGCGTAAGAAAAAAATAAGATGTGTATGAGAAAATTAAAGATGTGTAGAAAAACAAATTAAGATGTGTATGAGAAAATTAAAGATTTATAGAAAAAAATCATGCTATGTATGAGAAAATAAAATATGTGTAAAAAAATTTTGAAGATGTGCAGAAAGAAATGAAATATGTATAGGAAAAAATTGAAGATGTGCAGGACGAAAAAAAGTGTAAGATGAAATTGTAGATTTGTAGGAAAAATGTTGTATATAAGAAAATTAAAGATGTGTAATAAAAAAACTGTATATGCGTAGGAAACATTTGAATATGTGTATGACGAAAAACATGCGTACCAAGAAATTGAAAATCTGTATGACAAAAAATTAAGACGTGTATGAAAAAAGTAAAGATATATAGGGAAATTTTGAAGAGGTGTATGAAAAAATTATAGTTGTGTACAATGAACTTAAGAGATAGAGTAAACATTATAAAGAAAATTTTGGTTTTATGGATTTATTGATTTTTTAAATCTTTTAATTGTTGTGATTTGATTAATTATATTAGCTAGAGATGTAACTTGCATGGTTTTATTATATGTATGTATGTATATATATATATTGGAGAGAGAATCCATTTATATTACTATAATATCTTTTCATATATTTTTTACGATGTAAGATTAAAAATTGTATGAGTTGTCCAGATTGAGTCATCGGGTGAACCAAATCTTATATGTATGTATGTATATATATACATATATATATATGTATATGCTTAAGTTCACACGAGAAGTGATTTTAATGCGAGAAATGCGATATATTAATATAGACCACTAATTTAATTATATCTTTAAATGTTTACAAAGAAATGAAAAAGATTTAATGTAACAATAGATGCACGGTCTCTATATTCAATATATGCTTAACTAATTACTATAACTATTATAAATCTCTCTCTAATTAATATACCTAACTAACTATAATAATTAAAAAAATAAAAACACTAATTTAGTTTATAATTTATTTGCCCATCTTCATTAATCCAACAAAAATATAATTTATTCATATAATACTATTTCTTTATATTAAAACAAAATTTCTTTACACTCAATTTATTAGCATATAGAAACGCGTAATTAGTAACAATAAACATCAAAACATAATATTTATTTTCATTTGATATACCTAGAAAAATTATTGTGATAAATAATAAAAAAATATAGTATAAATGTGTCCATTAAATAATAAATATACAACCTACACAAAATTATATGACTTACACTTGTTTTGAGCAATAAAGCGTATACCATACAAAAAAGCATATAACTTACATATGTAATTCGAAATCAACAATTACATAAACTACACAAAGATACACATATCCTACACGTGTGTAGTTTATCTGTTTTTCGTGTGTAAGTTATATGTTTTTTTATTCTTAGAACAAGTTTAAGTTATATGTTTTTTTGTATGTTGTATATTTTTATTGATATTTAATGCAAACATGTACAAGATTGTTTTTTGTATTATTTATCGCAATGTAACTACGTGTTGATGGGTATTGATATATTGAGTCGGGAAAATTGGTTTTAGATAGAAAGAAATTTTAATGTATAAATAAATTGTATTTGGGTAAGATAAAAATTTCGTGTGCAGGTTATTTGTTTTCGTGTGTGTGTGTGTGTGTATTTTATTGATGCTGAATTTCATGTGTAGGTTATATGTTTTTCGTGTATAGGTTATGAGTTTTCATTACAATGTAACTACGTGTTGATGGATGTTGATAAATTGAGTTGCAATAAATTGGTTTTGGATAGAAAGAAATTTTAATGTATGAATAAATTGTATTTGTATAGGATAAAATTTCGTGTGTATGTTATATGTTTTTCGGGTGTAGGTTATTGTTTTCGTGGGCGTGTGTATTTTATTGATGTTGAATTTTATGTGTAGGTTATATGTTTTCTTATTATTAGAACAAGAGTAGTTTATATGTTTTTGTGTAGGTTATATATTTTTTGTTAATATTTAATGCAAACATGTGTAAGACAATTTTTTGTATTATTCATCGCAATGTTAGTACGTGTTGATGGATATTATTATATTGAGCTGGAATAAATTGGTTTTGGATATAAAGAAATTTTAATGTATGCATAAATTATATTTGTGTAGGATAAAAATTCAAGAGAGAAAACATGAGTTATAAAATAAATAAATTCTTAATATTTTCTAATTATAATAATTCGATTAGTTATATTAATTGGAGAGATAATTATTATGGTTTATTAGTTATATTAATTGAATAGAATGCATTTATAGTTTCCTCATTTATCTTTAAATATTTAAAACCTAAATTAAAACTATTGGTTCATATTTATTTCTCGCATTTCTCGCACTAATTTCATTTTTCGCCGGAACCATCCCCTATATATATATATATATATATATATATATATATGAAAAGTATATGCAGAAAACTCACTCCAGTTGCGTAGTTCCAGGTGTGCCATGTATGTCATTATTAAATTAATTGCTTTTAAATAAAAATGATAGTTAGGTAAATTCATATTTAATGCCCGTTTCCATATCTTGCACCTTTTTTTTCTCATCCTCACATCTTTTTTTTCTCACTTTTCTCTCATCATTCTAAAAGTTTTCTCTCTTTTCTCTATCTCAATTTCTCTCATCTTTCTCTATTCTTTTCAAGTTCAAGAACAAATATTTATCCATCTTCAAGAGAAAAATAGAGTTTTATCTACCTGGCCAGTGATGGTTGCGGTGGTTCCATTCTTGCAGTGGAGAAGAAACGGTGGCAGGTCGGAGAAGGCAAGTCGGATTGAATGTTTGTTTCTATTCTGTAAATGTATTTTTAATGTATTTTGATAGATATTTGATGTTTGGTGGATTATTACCCTTTTTTTTTGTATTCAAGGTTTGTTTCTTTATTTGTGTAAAGAGAAACTAATTCTTGGACATGTTAGCATGTAGTTATGGTGACAATAAGTTTATGACGTCTTGAAGATCCAAGAAACAAGTAAAGTGAGTTCCAAGAGCATACAAAGAGCACGAGTGGAGATCCAATTTTAGGGTTATTTGTATGATAAGTTTAGAATACAACTGTTTTTTAGTATTATTTTTTGTTCAAGAATATTCTATTTGTAGCATTTTTATTATATTCCAGATTTGTTGTACTTGAAAAAATTTTGTATGTAAAATGTTTGGAAAACATATGTTAAAATACTACTATACATATGTTTTGGTAACGTATGTTAAAACCCATACACATTTCTTCCTACGAACACCATGCGCCTCCTCATTTGATGGCCTGCAGTACATAGTCGTCGAAAAAAAAATGAACTCAATAATTTAGATATTTAAGTTTTTTAATAGAAATTTTTTTGTTATTAAAATGAGATTCACAACAAAGAGAGAGAAAGTAATTGTGCTATAAAGTAAGTGATGTGACGGTGACATAAAATAATGGAAGTGAATGTGACATATTTTATTTTTTTAATAAATATACACCTTTAAAGGTGATGAAAAGCAATACTGGGGTCATATCACCTTTTTTACTTTTGATATATTTTAATGTTGACTATTTAAATATTTTAAATCTTTATTGATTTTTGCATAGTTTTTTTTATGATAATAAGATCTTCTTAATAAACAAGAAAGTTTTAAACATCCTATAATACACATTTTTTAATTGCTTTAAAAGTTCTTTTGAAAAAGTTTGTGTAATAATAATCATTTGTAAATTGTTTGATATTTTGTTTTAAGTTGGATATATAGGATTTAAATTTTAATTTTTTAGTAATATAGATAGACAGAAAAATTGAATAATAACATTCTGGTACAAAATAAACATACGTTTTTGCATATTTAAAAATTTGAATACAAGCGTAACATACGCTTTTGCATATTTAAAAATCTAAAGACAAGCGTAACATATGTTTTCGCATGTTAAAAACATACGGTTTTAGACAACAGTAACATACGTTTAAAAAAAATAAACTCTGAAGACCACCCCACCCTTGCTTCTTTTTTTCCCGGTACAAACAAGTTGAAGATTTAGTACAAAATTTGAAATTTCTTCAAGAATCGCATCAAAAACCAAAAAATGTTTGAATCTACATAAGGGTCAAAATAAAAAGAAGAATGAACTCATTTTCTACTCTAAAATAACAAATTTTAAAAAATGTAAAATAAGATTCAAATCCAAACAAAATTTCCAAGAACTTCTTTTAAAAAACAAAAATACTAAAACGACCATATCTGAACTCTGTCAACATAGTAACTTAAAAAAAACTAAAAACGACAAGATCATTGCATCTTTCATCCATAAATTCTTATTCAGAACTTTGTCAATGTAAAATATCCAAATCTTAACCTTTTGTAGAGGAAAATCACCGGATCAAGTGGTAAACAATCGATACTTCTAATTTCCGACAACCCGATTTATTTACTTTTATAACTTGTTAGTTTATATTTTCTTTTGTACTTTTAATTTTAGTTCGTGAAGTTTAATTGCTTTGGTTTCATTTACGCGCTATTGGTTTTATTTCAAGTTTGTCTTCAACTTCAATGTGAGTTTCTCACACCCCCTTTTTTACTCTTTTACTATTTTTGGGGGTAGCATATATATCGTATCTAAATTACAATTTCGTTTATTCATTATTTACAAACTACAATTCGTTACATGGACCTGTGTGTTTATTTGCTTACTTGCTCAAAGATTACGTGCTCATGGTTTTCTCATTAAGTATGATCATACGCCCCCTTATGCACTCAGGACCTCAATGTTATGAGTGGAATAGGGACCCCCGATCCGAGTACATTGGTTGTTACCAATTGGAAAAGACATTACTTGATATCTGAGTACGTTGGTGTACAATCCCAACTGGAAAGGATCTTACTTGTTCATTTACACTTGTTTATGGAATTGTTTGATTTTTATGTACTTATATCAAACTGTGAAAGCTCACCAACTATTCATATAGTTGACCTTTATTTTATATATATATGCTACAGGTACCTCATTTAGAAGATGTTCCCGTGACAAACACATTAGTACTTAGGTTATATTAATAAATGGACAAGATGTCAATTGTTCTTGTATTTTTTTTACAAACTTGTGTGCTTGATGTTTAAATTAATTAATGATAATATTGTCACTTAATAGTGTCACATGTGTTTTGAGCAATCTGTACGTCACACTTAGACGTATTCCACTTTATCCAGGGTGTTACAAAAAGCTATTAAAAAAATTTGTGTTTCCAAACAAAGGGTATTCTTCCCATAATTGCATTATGTTTTTCAGTAACATCCTCGAGAGGTAAATCCACTGTTTGTACATCCAATTTCAATATATATATATATATATATATATATATATATATAAAAGTTAACTTCAATTGTTTATTGCCAAGATGCTACTTTATGAAATAGCTTTTTTGTTGGGTTGATGTTAAAGTAGTTTTGATAGAAAAAAAAAACAATTGAAGTAGTATCCAGGCAACAAACAATTGAAAGAGCTTTAATTGGGTTTTCACTTGTTCTTTCATAAGTAGCATCTGAGCAATAAACAATTGAGGTTAACTTGTTATCGTTGTTTTTTTTTTTTTTTTTTAAATTGGATGTATAATTGGAGAACACCATTTGTTTGGGAATACGAATTTTTTTAATTGGTTTTTTCATCAAAACTAAGTAGTTTTGAGGGTTTTACATTTAAACTTAGATGCTTAACAACCTCATATTCGTTTTCCTGATCAAATCGGAGATATAGTTACTAAAAACTTGAGCATCAGTATGTGCGATTTTGTTAGACATAAAAATGGAATTTAAATTAAGTTTTAACTGGTTTTTCAATCAAAACTACGTAATTTTATGGGCTTCACATATAAGATTAGATGCTTAACTGCTTTATATTAACTTTCCCCTACATATATAATTAATACTTAAAAAGAAATAATGAGTTTTAAATTTATTTTTGTTTTGCCTGCGTGAAGTGACATTTTGTTTTATTTTTAAAAAAGTTGACTCTCGTGATACCATGGCTGGCCCGCATTTGTAGTATTTGTTTGTCGGGGCTCTGGAGTACTGATTTTTATTAGAATGAGTGGTTGAGAGAAAAACAGTCGTTTCAAATATCTTTATGCTCATCAATGTTGGGTATATTTTTGCTGGAAATAATATATGTGGTTTAGATAACAAAATAATCTAGTTACACTGATACATTAATTAAATATATAAGACAAGGAACTAAGCTTAACAACTCACGTTAGCTAAACCTAGAGTACTAAATACAGTTTTCTAATAGTTTTAATTTTAAAGTTATATGTTGATTAATAATATACAAAAGTTTATTATTATTTTTGTATGATTTCTTTTCACTTTCCAAATCCATCCTGTTTTGGTCACATGTATGAGATATATCCCTCTTTCTATGCTATAAACAAATATGGAATAATATTCTACATCATAAAGAACAATAAAAATGATTCCTTTCTAAAAGTAGCAACACCAATTATTAGTATTATCCATTCGTATTCAAAATCATCCCTAACTCGCAACCCCACACGCTGGTTTGAAAGTCAAAGTCCCATATACTTAGATCTGGATCAACTTCGTTGCAAAACAAAGCTTCATCCAACTCCTTGATGCCGTTTGAATATCCGCCTGCTAAGTTCTTGAGCCGTTTACAAACATCGTCCGCTTCAATCTGTCCATCAAATAATATATGTGTAATTAGATACTATAAGAAACTAGATAATTAAAAAATGTAGCTAAATAAGATTTGATGGTTAAATTTTAAGATAATTACAAAGGAAACTTAATCAGAATATAATATACGAATAATTATAAAGAAAATCTAATGGAACATATATCGTGTGACTATGGTAATTATAATTAAAATAAACTCGGACTAATATACTATGTTAAAGGGATTCACCTCTTTTTGACGGATGTGAAAGGTGGAATGCCCGGTGCTTGAAAAATTCGCTAGGGTTACCTCAGCACTGTACTGACCAAGTAACCGAACGACACCACAAAAACTTGAATAATCATTCAAACCGGTCACCAAAACGGCATCAAGATCATGGCTTATTTCTTGGATTTGAATATCAAGTGAGTCGCTACAAACTTTGTTGACTCTAGCAATGTGTTCTTGTGTTCTTTTCTTACTCAATAGCTTCTCCTTCTTGTTCTTGCTCATCTCCACGTTACTCTTTAACGTTTGAATGTATTCTATTGTTCTATCCACTCTATCCGTCACTCCATTACCTGCCTGCGAAACATATGTACTTTTGTCAGTAATAGAAAACTGGGTATTTGCGACTGCGATTTTTAGAAGTTTAATTGTAAATTGAAATTAAGTTCCAAATGAACGTATTGAAACTAACCTTGGATATGAAATGATGAGGGACAAGTGAGTAAAGATGACAATAAAGCTTCTTCATCTGGTTTCGTCGGTTCTTCTCGATGATCTTTCTTTCGGGCTTCTGCGACCTCGAAGCGGAAAACTTGATGCCACCATCCATGTTAAAACCTATGGCTAACTCAATCCGTACAACAAGTGGCTTAAGTATGAAAAGTAATATGTGTTATAAGGAAAATGTGCTATATGATATTATGATACATGTCATGTGTGTTGATGCCTATATATAGTAATTAATATGTCCGTGCTTTTTTCTTTTTAATAATATTAAAATGGGAACGCAAGAGGAAATAGGTCATGGGGAAGTAGAAGCAACCAAGTAATAACGAGTGATGTCACATCGTGTTCATCATTCATCTGTCATCAGTCGTCTGTTGCTTTTTTGTATTTTAATGGAGCATCGAATTTGGTTCTTGCTTGGTTACAACGAATGTCAAAAGTAAATTATATCATATCATGACAAAAACCACAATTCTTTCTGAATTTTGCAATTTAACTTAGTCATGATCGATTAAACAGGTTAACACGTTTGAGACAATGCGATTAATTAAAATATATAAAAATTATTTTATATATTTTATGTATTGAGAAAGAGAAATTATAGAGCCTAGCCTTCTAATTTTCGTTATTTTAAAAAAATTATAAAATACACATTGTACTTTAAATTAAATAGGTTTAATCAGGTCAGAACTTGTCGGCCCTAATTTAATCCAAAGTGTTAATCTCAAATCTTAAAAAAAACATATAAAGAACGACCAAGGTCCTGAAAATTTCACTTGATGTTATATCTACCTATACTAATAAAAGAAAATAATTCTGAACACATGACATTCTAAGGTTAATTCTCACTATCGAATTCTCATAGTTTTAAATGTTGTTTCCAGTGACATTGCTTCATTATTGTATACCGATGATAGAACAACTCATTCTCGATTTAAAATTCAAATATATTTGATGATATAAAACGATTATATTTAAAATACATTTGATTTATATAATATAAAGAGACATAATTATCTTTTTTTATTGTATTAAATTATTCATTGTAATTTATGTATTAATATATTTTGGGTAATACACATGTTTTTAAAGCTACTTGAATAATAAAAAAACTATGCTCTATTACATTCAAAGCAAAAACTATTTTACTGTAATTAAAATTATACAGTTGTTATAAATTAAAAAACAGGTTTTATTGTTTGACAGCGGATTATGCTTTATCCTAAAACTGATTTATATTATACAATTGAGACATGTCTTTATTATATAGGATAGTAGTGACTAGTGGAAAGAAGATTCTCTTTCCAAAGAAACATAGACTTGCCATCTCCCCCTAGCTCCTAGTGTCGTTTTTTGAACCACGAGCACATCACATTCTAAACTCATGGAAAACCCTATTAAGTTTCATGTCATAAGGCCTAATTTATCCGGTAGGGATTCATCTATGCTTAAACCCTGATATATAACACATGAGTGACATTTAAACCCATAATTCTCAAATAAAAAGAAACCCTTAAGTGCATTTAAGATAAAACACGTAGACCACCCTATTTTAAAATAGTGATGGCAGCTTCTATTGTAGTTACAAAAGGAATCCATCCAATATACAATTACAACCAAACTATTCTATAAACAAAAAAAGTAATATAAATTCTTTACCAAAAAGATTAAATTATTGCAAACAAACGAATACCTTTTAAAAGAATTCATTCGGGACTTGAGATAAAGAACCTTTCCTACTTTGGGCAAGAATAATAAAATTAAAGTTCATGATCCTATGGCTGACCCATACACGTGCACGGTGGTGGTAAGTTTGCAGTGGGGATTTATTACTTTTTAGAGTAAGTGCTACGAAAGACTGTCTACATCTTACCCTCCTCAGACCCTACCATAGCTTTGCTTTCGAGCCGGGGGACTCACCGGAAGCAGTCTCTCTATCCCCATGGGGTAGAGGTAAGGCTGTCTACATCTTACCCTCCTCAGACCCTACCATAGCTTTGCTATTGGTGGGATATACTGAGTACGATGATGATAATGATGATGCTACGAAAGACAACAGGTCATTTTCGCTTATTGCCAAATCATTAAACCGTGTTACTTTCTTGACAATGGATGTAATAAACAATAGGCGTGTCGTTGAAACTAATCTTAACTTAATTTAATACCCTATATGTAGTTGTTCACGTGATGTTAACAAATTCAACATACGTCACTCTTCAATCTTTTGTCAAGAGTTTCTCTCTAAAATCTTCTTTATAACTTGGTAACGACCCCTATTTCAGCGTATTATTAAGAAGGTATCGATCACTATTGTTGATAGTGATTACCACTCTCTTGTCTTACAATTACACACAAATCACGGAATAAAAATAATTCACAAGATTTACAATGAAGAATTCAATGATAGTAGAATGAACAAAATTGTAACTTTTATTTGAAAAAAAAGGTTGGTCATAATATTAGATGGTAAGCTATTTAAACATGTGAGGGGGTTGAAAATACATCACTGATCGAACGATTGATGCATCACACAACTATGATATCGTCCTTGTTCGTCTGTAATCATTCTCTCTTACAGATTTTTTTTCTCTAGTATTAAATCAAAATCTCATGTACACATTTTTCTCAAGATAGAAATGCTTAATTAAATTGGTTGCAAAAAGTTATTTTGGCCATTTCTTCGGTTTACTTTCATAATGTGTCACAAATGACAAGACCTTATCAAGAACATGTTGATTATATGACATAGGCAAATCATAAACCCTAGTATATTGATTCAATCAAAAATATAAATTTAGACATCATAATAATAGAACTAACTTGTATAAAACGAGATCTTAGAGAAGGATTCCTGATTCGGTTCCATTATGATGTCACCGATTTGTTGGGTTTAATCTGGAGGCTCGATTGTTTTAGGTTCGGTTCAAGAGAACTATGGAGCAGAAAATTAGAAGATCAAGTTGGTTGGCCCACTTTGTGTTTATTAAAGCCCATATTAGTTGTCTTGGTGAACAAGTAGAAAACCCTAATCTTGTATCTATATATATATATATATATTTAGCCTTATACTTGTAATTCCTCATCACGAGTGAGGCAGAGAGCAATAATAAAATACCTTGGTTGCAACCCGTGGACGTAGTTCAGTCTAGACCGAACCACGTTAAATCGTGTTCGTTATTGCTTTCGCGTGTGTGTTCGGTTCATGTGTGCGTTTAATCCTAACAAGTAACAGTGGTATCAAAGCTTAGGTTTGGATCACGCAAAGAACACGTTGAACCAGTTGCGCTCGCCATCGCCACCAGTAGCCGCCGGTCAAGTTTTGTTGACCGTTGGTAGGTTCCGACTGCCGCATATTAGGAAAGGGTATCGTCAGATAGGGTTCCGCCATACCCAGTCGCCGAAGATCCGTGGCTTATTTCAGGTTGTCACACCCTGACCACAGGCGGCGGAACATGCCGGGATGCGGCGCATTGCCCATAAGCGCATGACACTATTTAAAGCGACAATATTTTACAACTCATTTAATTTCACAACATCAAAAATGTCACATAACAATATTCATATAATAATCATAACAAAAGATAGCAAATATTATATTGTTCAGTTTTGCAAATATCCTAACGGTCTTTGATAGTGTTTTCTCCAAGTCTCGAGTCAACCAAAAGTCAAACCTGTATGCATAAAAAAAGTTTATCAACACAATGGTTGGTGAGCAATTCATTGTTTTAAACAAGTGTATATATAATAAGAAATGTCCACAATCTGGTATACGACACAATAAATAATAGCAATAATTTGGATAAAATGAGGTCGCTAATAAGAATACATTAGCGGCACCGTCTTTAAGAGAATACTAAATAGATTCGGATTTCATGAGGTCGTTAATAAGAATACATTAACGGCACCATGCTATAAAAGAATACCAGATAGTTCACGGTAAACCAAGTGAGGGGCAATAATGCTCGACTCGTGGAAACGAAGTGAATAAGCGGCATTATCACCACTTTCTTGCTTAAGGTTCTAGAATTCCTCATCGAGCTTTTGAAGTTCGTGCTTGGGACAGAGTTTCTTCATCATGAGTGCCTTGAGTTCGGACCATGGAAGAGCCATGGCGGTTTCCGATCCTTGGAGGTGCATAACACTATCCCACCAAGTAAGAGCTGGTTTTCTAAACCTGCTCGAAGCTAAATTTGTCTTTTTCGCTTCAGGGCACTCGTTGTGTCGGAACACACTCTCGATTGATTCGAACCATTGCAACAAGGTAGTCGCACAGTTGGTTCCAAGGAACTCGGACGGGTTGGCACTAGTAAATTGCTTATATAAGTAAGATACGGGTTTGGGTTCAACGGGTGCAACAACGGGTGGAGGTTGGGTAGCTTGGATTTGGATTATAAGTTCGGGAATTATAGCGGCCATTTGCTTGACGACGAACGCGGCCATACGTCGGTTGGAGTTCTTGCGCGGGTTGCGGCTTACCGGAGGCATGCTAAAAATTATAAAGAAATGGAATAAGTTTGAGGTAAAAAGAAATGAATATGAGGGTGTATAAAAAAATAAAATAAAACTTCAATTTTTGATTGTGAATCCTAGAGTTAGTGAGGAGGAGATGTTAGTTGTTAAATAAAATATAAAACTTTGAATATCTCCATATCATCATAGGGTTTGAATTTTTACGATATTTGGGGATTTAGGATTTGGATTTTGATGTTATGATGTGGGGATTTAGGATTTACAAGATATAAGCGTTTAAAAGAAAATAAAAAACAAAGAAAATAACGAAGTTAACAAGTTATCCCTAACTTAATGGAAAAAATAGACGGGGTTAGAAAAAAAGTACTAAAAATGCAAGTTTTTTGAAACTGAGGTAGCCATTTGCATAAAATAAAGAATATGTACTAAGGTTGTGTATTTGCCAAACCACAAGTACTAAAATGGCACTTAACTCTAAATAACAATTTGTAAACAAAACGTAAAAGATTTTGAGATGCTGTAGCTTGAAATTTTAGAGTCGGAAAGCCGTACATGAACCACCATGATTTGTTATTCTGACACTAAACTATTTTTTTATAAAACACCACGTTGGAGTCTAAACATGTGCACGTACCACCGCGTGTTTTTCATGTTTTCGACTCAAATAACGATAATAACACAATAATAAATCGAGATACAACGTCATGTCAAAACACTAGTCCACGTATCACCGTGGCTCTAATGTTTTAACACCGAAAATTAGTATGGAGACTGGAACGCTCGCATTCGACTACTTAAAGTATTGACATATATAACACGGTTCGTTGGCCTAGAAAACGAGCACTATAATCCAACCATCCCAGGAAGGTAAATCACCTTCGATTCTTGGAATCTTTTTGTCAAATGGTCGTTTTATAATGTCTCCTTTCCTATGATGGCTACAAACCCGATATAAACGCAACCTTTAAGGGATTTGAAACAACGGGATCCAAGTTAATCTTGTAATCCATAAAACACAATAAAAATCTAACTTTTGCGTTTTAAGGTAAGGATACCTTGGAAATATTATAAGTGTATGTATGTGTACATTTATGATATTGGTGAATTTTAAACAAGTTTATAAATAACATGCGATATGAACAATAAATTATAGAGTAAACACGTATAGGACCCTAAGCATAACAATACTAGGTCGTTACATCTAGCCACCTATCCTATTATCAGGCTTTAATACCAATCTATCACACCCCGACCAAAGGCGGCGGAATATGCCGTGATGCGACAGATTGCCCATAAGCGCATGACACTATTTAAAGCGACAATATTTAACAACTCATTTAATTTCACAACATCAAAAATGTCACATAACAATATTCATATAATAATCAAAACAAAAGATAGCAAATAATATATTGTTCATTTTTGCAAATATCCTAACGGTCTTTGATAGTGTTTTCTCCGAGTCTCGAGTCAACCAAAAGTCAAACTTGTACCATTGCATAAAATAAAGTTTATCAACACAAAGGTTGGTGAGTAATTCATAGTTTTAAACAAGTATATATAATAAGAGATGTCCACAATCTTGTATACGAAACAATAAATAATAGCAATAATTTGGATAAAATGAGGTCGCTAATAAGAATACATTAGCGGCACCGTCTATAAGAGAATACCAAATAGATTCGGATTTCATGAGGTCGTTAATAAGAATACATTAACGACACTGTGCTATAAGAGAATACCAGATAGTTCATGGATTTACGAATCAACCAACCAAAAGCAGTAAACACATAAGCATATACGCATGTAAGCATAGAACACCTAATCGAGCATTTATTTAAGTAAAGTATACAATAAAGTTTGTGGTTTACGACTCAAGTATAAAGCATTTAGTGTGAATAAGATGCAATGTCACCCCCAAAATGAAAGATGAAAAACGGGGTATGAAAGTACTCACGTTCAAGTAATAAACTTGAAAGATGGTTGATTTGGAGTTTAACCGGTATGTCGGGGTTTAACAAACGAAGCCTAAAATAAAGAAATTCTTGTATTAGAAAATTTGTCTTGGAAGTCTTAAGAATAAAATAAATGTTAAGTAATGTAAACAATTAAAGTTAAAGGTTTAAAATGTAACTATTTAAGGTATTATAATAATAACCCTTTAAAAATGTAAGTTCGCTCGAAATCGGGTTAAAGTGTCTAACCTTAATATTTACTCAACCTATGTTAAGTAATAAGGTGGGTAAAAATGCAAGAATGCAAGTCCCTTCGGAATATAGATACTAAAACGGGTTTTTAACGAGTGTTCGGGTCTTGATAATTGGTCAAACCCAAAGTCAACTTTCCAAAATAATGAATGTTATGAGATAACTCAATAAAACTTAATAAGTCTTAACCAAGTATGTAGTTCTATTGTTTTTGAACTAACAACGTACGTTAAGGGAGTGCTCGGTTTTGTCGGCCCAAACTTTGTTATGAGATCAAGTTGGATCCAACATTTTCAAGTACTTATGAAAATAATTAAAATCTGTTTGTAAACTATTTTTAAAGAAATATACAAGTCCTGATATAGGGATGACAATGAAACCCGAACCTGATGGGAAAACCCGAAACCCGACATAAATGGGACGGGTAATACCCGACCCATTAGGGTTTGGGATTAATTTTAAATTTTTTCGCGGGTTTGGGACGGGTTTGGGATTTCTAATATACCCGATTACCCGACCCGATTACCCGATAACATAATCCCATTTACCCGATTATATACCCGATGTACTCGATATAGCTTATTATATTATATATATATACTATATTCCAAATATATTATTTGTCGAAACTTGTTTATGTTAATTATTTGAAATATTATATCTATATGTAACCATCTTTGTTAACTGATTAGTTATAATTTGTCAAAACCCGGCGGGTTTTGAGCCGGTATACACGACGGGTATTTTTTTAAAACCTGATAGGAAACCCGAAACCCGATGGGAAAACCCGAAACCCGACGGGTAATTACCCTATTAAAACCCGACGGGTTTGGGACGGGTTTGGGATGGACTTTAATAACCGGGTATGGGTTTGGGAATATCTAAACCCGACCCATCGCCATCCCTATCCTGATAGCTAAAAACACAATTGTGTGTCTTAAGCGAGTAAAAATCGTATTGGTTCGGTTTCCATCTCACAACAAGCTCATAGATGGTTTCCACATGCCCAAATATCAAAAAACTTTTATAATAATGTACAAATGAAAATACTTAAGTTTTACAACCAAAAAGTTAGCAATAAAGCTTTTAAACAAAAGTTCGGTTTACGGTCTAGAGCTATTTACGGTTAAACCGAAGCATAGACTCTTAGAACCCTTAACCATGGAACTTTTAAATATGACTAACAAACTAAAATGAGCAGAAGTTAAACATGATTAATATGTGCAAACAAGTTATATAAGTGTATATCAAGGACCACAAAAGTCCTATATGAAGCCTTGCCTTACGAAGCCCGAAACTTAACCGACCGGGGTCGAATAAGTAACCGCCAAAGGTAACAAGGGGTGTGTATTATATATATGTTGTGCCATATGATTCAAGTATTAATTTAGACTAAGATAAACAAACAAAAATGTAAAACTACAACAGTTTGACTTTCAAAGTCAAACCCAACATAAACATGAAAATAACCTTGTATAGTCTTTGAATTTTAGTGAGTCAAGAGTTTATGAGTAGGTATTAATGTTAGGGAGGGCCTTGTATTTATAGAAAGAGCTAAATTTGTTTAAACAAGTGACTTGGAGGGCAAAACTCGGATTCAGTAGACCAAAGAACCAACAAGGGAGCAAAGGGGACAATCTGGTCTATAGCCCGTCGCTTTACGCGACCCATATGGGTCTTCCCCATTGCGTGACGTGATGGGGTGGATGGCCATAATTTCCAAAGTTTCAAAAATGACATTTTTGGCCCCTGAAGTTTGTTTTAAGTGATTTTTACGCGCTTTAAAGCCCGAAATGGATGTTTTCAAGACCCAACAAGTGTAAAACAATATTGTAACATAAAAACCATCATTTTGGTTATATCATAAGTTTTGGTTACAAAACGGGTCGGTTTACACGTTAAATGAATACAAAAACAAATAAAATCGAGACTCGAATTTCACGAATGTAACACAGGTTCTGTCCTTTTTTTTATTTTGTTGAAAGCTATTAAATAATTGCATCACCACTAGTTTATCACTGCCACAAGAGAAGACCTCGACCAAGGTGTTTCTTTTCATTATTAAATTCCTTTTCGATTTACTTGTGGAAAAGCGGAGGAGCAACTTTTTTGTTGCAGTTCGTGCACCAAGGAAGATAAGAGTTTTCTTATTTGTTTTCTTTTGACCATAAGTTATAAGTGTGTTCATATTCCTTTTATATCTTAGCCATATAAACAAAGGGCAAGACCCAGTTTAGCTAAGGAAATTACTTGGGTTAAGATCATACTTTTTTGTAAGGAACGAGCCAGTCAGGTCCTATTTCTATTGATGAACAGTTGTTTAATCAGAAGAAACGTTAAATAAACGGAGAGCCAGTGTCAACCGCGTTTGTCAGGTTTTATTATTTCAGTTTAAATTTTCAGTTTCTGATTTTCAGTTCGTTTTCGTTGCGTTTAAATAGATTGATTATTTAACAGATTTCAGTAGAACAACCGTTAAGTTCGGCTCGTGCCATTACTGTGTCTGTCTATGTTTTTTTTTTCCAGTTTTCATTTAGCCATTATTATGGCAGAAGACGGAAATGTTACGATACAAAAGTTTGATGGACAGAAATTTGGTTGGTGGAAGATGCAAATTAAAGCGCTACTTTGTCAGAAAGACTTGGATGTAGTGTTTGAGGATGTAAAACCAGAAAAGGTGTCAGAAGCAGATTGGAAGAAGTTAGACAAGAAAGCTAGGGCTTAACGATGTGGCGTTTAACGTCACGAAAGAAACCACAGCCCGTGTTATGATGGAGGCACTATCCAACATGTATGAGAAGCCTTCGGTAGCAAATAAGTTCTACCTTATCCGGGAGCTAGTGACAACCAGAGTGAAAGAGGGTGGGTAAGTTACAACGCTTATTAATAATCTTAATTCGAACCTTTCCAGCTTAGTGTTAGTCGGCATTAAGTTTGATGATGAAGTTCAAGGTCTTTTGTTACTATCCTCTTTGCCCGACAATTGGTCACAAATAGTGACAGCGGTTTGTAGTTCATCTACAAAAATTACTTTTGATGGGATTCGGGATTTTATTCTTGGAGAAGATTCAAGACGCATAAGTTCAGGTGAATCATCAAGTAATATATTAGTAACAGAAGGTAGAGGTAGAGGAAGAGGAGTTAGTCTAGGACTCGTAAAGATATTGAAAGTTGGGGTTGCAAAGAGAAGGGACACTTCAGGAATCAGTGTCCGAATGATAAGAATAAAAAGAAAGAAGTCAACACTGCAGAAGAATGCCCAGAGGATGAATTTTTAGTTCTTTGTGTTGAGGATAATGTTTATTCCTGGGTCATGGATTCTGGTGCTTTATTTCATGCTACCCAAAGAAGTGAAGCATTGCGGAATTTGAAGGAATGTGATTTTGGTAAGGTTAAACTGGCGAACAATGATGTTCTTGATGTTACGGGCATGGGTGACATGAATTTAGTTACTTAAGCCGGTTCAGGGACCTTGTAGGATGTCAAAGTGATTCCAAGCTTAAAGAAAAAGTAGATTTCTGTCGGGCAGTTGGTTGAACAGGGACATGAAGTTAAATTTGGGAACGGGCAGTGGAAAGTTGTAAAGGGAAATCTTGTCATTGCTCAAGGAAGAAAGAGGGGTTCATTTTATATGGTTAGTATATCGTCTGAGGGAGTGACCGACCCAGTTCAGAAGAAGACCAAAGTCCGGTTCACAGAGTCTAGTGAGCAGAAGAAGGTTTGTTTTGCAGGAGATAAATCCAGAGCCACAGGTCAGATTCAGGTTGAACATTCTAGAAGAGGTTCAGAAAAACCAGTTAGAGGTTTTCGTGGCAGTGGGTGCACTGGCAGTCAGTCAGTTAAAACTTTTTCCAGAGTTACTAGACAGTGGGTTAAGAGAACCAGTATTTCAGTGGTTAAAGTCTCTCAAGAAGATTACTTGCTTAATATGGGGAGTGTTGTTTTTCTCAAGGTATTCCAGGATTCGGCAGTTCGTGTAAGTGGGAGCCGGTAGGGACAGAGAATGAGTCAGTGGCAGTTGTAGCCATGACTGCTGTGTTGGAGCTCGGGGTAGCTTCAACGGGCGTTCAGGTTAACTAATGAGAAAGTAGATACAACCAGGAAGATGAGGAAGATTACAAGAGGTACAAGCAATCATAGGTAGGCAGTTTGAAGATTATCAAGCATCCAAGTGGGAGATTGTTAGGTTTAATGTGGAGGCTCGATTGTTTTGGGTCCGGTTCAAGAGAACAATGGAACAGGAAATTAGAAGATCCAATTGGTTGGCCCACTTTGTTTTAATTAAGCCCATATTAGTTGTCTTGGTGAACAAGTAGAAAACCATAATCTTGTATCTATATATATTTAGCCTTGTAATTGTAATTCCTAATCACGAGTGAGGCATAGAGTAATAATAAAATACCCTGGTTGCAGCCCGTGGACGTAGGTCAGTCTAGACAAAACCACGTTAAATCCTCGTGTTTGTTATTGCTTTCACGTGTGTGTTCTGTTCGTGTGAGTGTTTAATCCTAACCTGATTGATAGAGATTTTAGAGAAAAAGTTATTGGTGTGTTTTTTAATTCTCTGTAATTGTTCTACGACATCTAAGTAAAACGTAATATATATATATATATGTACATACTAGCTTTTAGCCCGCGTGTTACGCGAGTTACTTTTAGTTTCTTTTTTAGTTGTTGTTTATGTATATTGTTCATGTAAGATGTGTTTAGGTATTAAACTTAAAGGTTGCATGAACCATTATAAAATATGTTGCATTTATTTGTTGTAGTTAAAGTATAGTTTGTTTTGATTTTAGTTTAAATCTCAAATGGGACTCATTGTTCTAGTAGTTAACGTGACCCAACATTTTGTTATTTAAGATGCTAATTTTCGTCTTAATATACATGTATGCAAAAATAAATTTATATGGTTTGTGTTATTTTCGTTTGTATTGAATTGTTTCGGTTTGTTGGTGATGTAGAACGTATATGTTGTTTAATGGATCACCAAAAATTGGCTCTCATGTGTCTGTCAATTAATTTAGCCCAACATATTGTTTTGTGCTTGATAGTGCATTTAGCTTTTAACTAATTGATGTATTTGAATTTCTATAAACCAATTCTAGTTCTAGGTCTATCTGAAATGGGTACGTCATGTGTTATCATTTCATTTCGGGTGAATTATTAATTTATTATATTTTTCTAGTATGATGTTTAGTTTGTGATTTTCGTATTCTTTTGTATGTATTTGATGTATTTATATATTTTGTAGTTTAGTTATTGTTGTGTATTAAAAGAACATTTAATGTGTTAATTAGTTTTTATTCTTATCAAATATAATAGAAGGTAAATTAGTTTATGAATTGTATTAACGAAAATTTTATGATCATATGTAAAAACTAAGTTTTTAAAAATTTATTTTTTATTAATAATGTATACGTTTTTAATATTTTATATATAAATTTTTGTATTATGAAGTTTTGTAGATTTATTTCATTTTTATATTTTAAAATGGGTAAACTGTAAGCTGTCATTTGAAAGTGACGTTATAATGGTAATAAACCGTCTTGAAAAACTCTTTTCTCGCATTCTTTATCAAATTATTCGTTTCATCTAACAATTTTTTGACACGCATCAATTTCAGGTTAACTCCGTTAACCCGAACTTCGTTAATTCAAACTCAAGATCACACGAACTATGTCATTCCAGTTAACGCATTCCTCATTGCACTTAATTAGAGTTTAAATGCTACGTGACAATCATTACACAAGTAGTTTTTTGGAGTTTCACTGAACCACACACGAGTCGACTCAAACCGTTGGTGAACAAATAATAATTAATATAAACAAGTACATAGTATAATGCGTATTATTTTGTGATAATATATGTTATGTGACTACGTGCTTGCATGTATAACATTATATCATGGATTAAAGATGGAATAAACTAGTTTGTACTAGAGTAAGATTAACTAGAAAGTTAGGGGGTGATTTGTAACTTGATTAATTATTTAAACAAGTTATTACACAAACCCTAATCCCCTTTCCCCCTCTCCCCTTGCGACGGCAGCCCCTCTCCCTCTCTTTGATCGACCGAACACACACACATACATACAAACAAGATTATTTACAAGTTGTTTGAAGATCCAAGGTGCTAACTAGGTAAATTAAACACTATATCTAATCTATTCTATCGATTATTTGCATCATTAAGCATATTAATCATAAACCCTAAATGTTAAAGTTATTGATTATTGATGAGTTAGGGTTGTATGCATGGTTATTTGTTCATAGGTTAGTAGTTTGTTGAATTTTGGTGAAAACTGATGCTGGACAGAATCATAAATGCATATTGAAACGACTATAACTTGATGTTAATGATATGCTTTGAAGTTATTATCGATTCTATGATGTATTAGGTCGAATCTAGTTTCTAAAGAATTCAAGTTTGTAATTTTTGGACGTGTGGAAGTCAGTTTTTATTAATTTACAAATTAGTTGTGTAGTTCTGATTCGGGAAGCCTTCTTATATGCTGTTTTGCTAATAGTATTTCTCACAAACAACAAGACCACTTGAGTTGATTCCACTTCTTCAAGTTAATAAATTGAGTGTGGATTCTAATACAATTGGCCTTGCATTAATTTGATTAACCGTGTAACGGGACTAGTCAGGAACTTTTTGTTGCGCATGATAATGACTGCTGTGTACCTACTATGTTGTTTTGACACTTGTGATAAAACCACGTATGCTAAAAATATAATAAAAGTATTTTTAGAAACCTCACTCACGTGTTCTTCTGTGGTAAATTTTGGTGATTTTCTTTACATGTTATGGATAGTGAAATAGAGTAATCTTGATGTGTTAAATTCTGTCTCGGTAACTTAGCTGCTGAATGCTTGATTGAAATGTGAAAAAGTGATTGTTTGCTCGATGTTTGAATTATGTTTTACCTAATTTCCCTTGTGGTAGATGTTTTACTGATAATGTATCGTAGTAACATTTAAATACCATACTTAATCACACCCGTAATTTATCACCAACGTGTTGTCGAGTCGCACTTGTTTCACAAACGTAAAACGAACACATCTCAAGCATAATTTTTATTTGTCGAGTCTAGAGACTCACTTGTGGTTCAAAACACTTAAAAATCTCGTTTTTTTAGAGCATTGGTGAGATTTCTTTAACGCACGCTTTTATCAGATTTCGATAACTTCACAAACAGTGAGTTTCACGGCCCCTTTTACTCTTTAGCACTTTTATTAGGGGGAGATAACATGCTCCAACGCTTTAGATTTTGTTTATTTCCTTATATATCACTTGTAAGACTAAGTGGCAACAAACCAACTAAGTTATTCTGAACAATTGAACCGGTTAATATTGGATAATAGCGAGTCAGTGTTGAGTAGTACTACTGGGTTTGACAAACCCCACCCAACTCTAAACTCGACTGTAGGTCGAGTGGGTGTAATTTTGGCTAACACATTACCATGGTCGTGGTTGACATGGTGGCAAGGAAAACGTATAAACAATCAGCTTCGGTGTCGAACACTTAGTAATACATGTTTGATATGTTAGCTACCTATTGATATATATTAACATAACTCTATCTGGTAACCCTAAAATGCAACGCTTAATTTACTTAAACCTGTGAACTCACCAACTTTGTGTTGACACTTTTAGTATGTTTTTCTCGGGTAGCCGAGGCGGGCGCGCGGTTTAGGACATGCATGCACTATACTCTTATGATTTAATTTTTCTTTTAAATTTTATCATGACAACTGTTTCTTTAAGTCGTCCTGTGTGACGCAACAATTTACTTTACAATTTACGCTTCCGCATTTACTTAAGACGTGTATGTTTTTTGCTTGCTTTTAAAAGACTTTAATAATGGTGTTTGATATAACTAATGACTTCGATCCTGTTAGTTCAAACCCTCTGACGATAAACTCCGTTAGTGGATTTTGAGGGTGTGACAAATTAGAAACCCTAAGTTAATATTCCCCTTAATTAGGACGAATTTTGTTGTTAAGTGGAAGTTTTGTAGGTTGTTGAAGGGATTTGTGTTTGTTCTTAGGTTATTTAATCAAACATTTTGTCAATAACAATTTACAACCACTTTTAAAATAATATATTGGTTTTAAATAATCTCAACTATCACCTTTTGGCCACTGCCGATTATAACTAACGAAAAGACTAATGACAGTCCCACTTTTATCATTTAGTTTTTTTACCAATGAACCCTGACTATCGAAATCCTAATGTCGTTAGTTTTCATGATGTGACATTCTTATTTGGCATATATATGGCATGCATGTGTGACATATTGCACCACCACCACCATGGCAGTCATCACCACCACGACCGCCACCATCACCAGTTTTCTAAAAATATTAAAATATTTTATATATGTTTTATTGGGTGAATTGTTGACTTTTGAAGTCAAGCCAACAAGTTTGAAAAGAATATAAACTATTAATATGAATCTTGTCACTTAACTTCTAGAGTTCACATGGTACTTCAATGAAGCAAATGATAATACAAGCTTTAACTTTGATGACTCCTCCTACCAAATATGAAGTTGATATTATGACTAATTTATAAACAGTCCATTACAAAGCATGATCACAAAGAAATTGTGTATACCTGTTGTATCTTCTTTATCAGAAGAATTATATTTTGAGTATACAATAAGGCTAAAATAGCATTCATCTTTTGTCAAGGTATTCATAAAATTCTGTCAAGGTTAGGTCGGACTGCGCAAACCCGCTAGCATGATTACAAAAACGCAATACAATAAAGTTCAGACGACTTTTAACCCGTGTGACCCATATGACCTTTTAGGATTATGTTTTATTCATTCGTCTAGTAGTGTTAATTTGAGCTTGTAAATGTAGAAAGTTTTATAAAGTGTTTGTATAAATATATCTATATATACTACTTATGAGTGAGGTTATAATAAGAAGTGTAGTATGTCTAAGAAGTGTAAAAAAGTAATATGATGCGTTAGATATATTGATCTGTTCGGTGGATATGGCGGTGTGTTTTATTAGATCTAATGGTCAAAACACACTTCCTACACTTCTTAGGAAAAATCTACTTCTTATTAGAACCTTGCTCTACAACTTATAACTTCTGGATGCATTTCCAATCAGCTTACATGCTAATTTAAGGCTATAAAAGAACTTAACATTAACGAACTGTTCGGTTGGAAGTTCATCTTCGTTTATTAAAAAAACGAACAAACATGAACATGCATTTTGTTTGTTCACTTATGTTTGTGAGCATTCGGTTATGTTCATTCATTTATGTTCGTCTATTTACGTTGATGTATTTTTGTTCGTTTATGTTTTATAAACATCTAAGTAGTGTTATATATATGTGTGTGTGTGTGTGTGTGAAATAAAAAGGGCTCGTTAAAATGAATGAGGTAAAGTCAAGCCACTAATTTAGAGGTGTTTTCTGGATAAATTGTGATGTATTAGAATTGTTCATTTAGATTTTAAATGAATGAACATGAATGCACATGGACATGCCTTTATTTTTTATGACGAACATGAACAAAGTAATTATAAGGTACCATGGAATACCAAAGATTCCATTATGCTAACGGCCTAGTGTTTCCCATTATTAAAAGACACGTTTGACACTACAATTATTAAAAATTAATGTAAAAAAGGTTTTAAACTGTATATTACTAACATACAAAGGCACACACATACCCAAGAGCACATCATAAAAACATATTACATACAGAGTATAAGAAACTGACCTTGAGTGTAGTAGCAAGACACTCTCATAAGATTGCTACTTCAAATAAATAGCACGCAACTCAAGTTGCAAGAGCAATTCTCCGTATGTAATATGCGAAATTATATTATTTCTTTATTTATGTGCAAAACTACAGATAACACATTCGTTCAATTTAGATACTTAAACTTACAAATAAGTAAAACATGTAGTAATATTGAGTTGAAAGTGAAGTTTCAAACACCAACAATATTGTTATCTAAAAATATATATTATTAAACAAAACCATATAAATCCAAAAGTCAAACAAACAGATGTGAAAAAAAACAAAAACAAAAACGTTGCAAATTAAATAAGCATTTAAATTAAAGTAAGTTATGATATGCAAATAAATCAGGAGATAAAACAATTTCCTTAAAATAAGTTATATCCAATCCGCATAAAAAAAATTATTTTACCATGAAACCCAAAGTTTACTGGAATACCCCACTAAAGTACTTAAATAAATTAAAACCAATCAACATGAAATTAAAATTTAAAAATAACTGTTTGATCATTAAAGTCAAACTCTACCAGAATACCTTACTGAGGTGTTTAGCCCAAAACATTAAAGCTACCATATTCAATAATCTGATACTTCAACTTTGAAAGTAAATAAAACCTAATTCACTTCTGCTTGAAGCCTTTGATTAAAATTGAACATAAATTTGTAGATCACAATTTTGAAGTTTATCAATAAAGCATCTAACATAAAATCAAGACGAATCTGGATGTGGTCAAACCTATAGAAACAAAGATTAATAGTTATAAAACATAGTACTTGTGGCAATCAGATCTTTTAACATCGATGAATAGTAATGATGGCTTTCTTCTTGATCAATTAGAGTTCCATTGTAACAAACCGCTTCAATCATATACAAAATAATAATAATAATAATAATAATAATAATAATAATAATAATAATGATAATAATAACAATAAATGTACATTATTTAGAAGGGTGTAAAGTTCCAGCAACTTATCCAGTCATAATTTTGTTATCGAGATCATAAACCTCAAATGATCTTCAATAACTAACAAAGGCATAACGAAAAATAAACCTAATCAGAGCACTAACAGAAATAACCTTTTGAAATTGAATACAATAATAATAGTATATCATAAAACCTTAAAAAATTAATGAAAAACCCTAATTAATAAAGAACTATGAATGTTTAATAGTTAACAAAGGCCGATCTTAAATATAGAACAAAAGCCAATCAATTTTAGGTATACATATAGATTAGGGGCAATGATACAACTTACTTATTGATTTCGATTTGAAATTAACATAATAAGAAAAAGACACCTGCAAAAAAAAAGGATTCAAAATTAGTGCCCAATTAATGTGTTGCTGAAGCGATGAAATCGCACCATGGAATCATTGATTGAAAGGTAAGGTTTTTCAATTGTGAAGACAGAGAAAGACTTTCAATCCATCATGACCTTCGCTCTGTCTTCTCCCTGTTTTAATCCACACCAGCGATAAGGTGGGTGTGAGCAAGGCCTCGCAGGCATAGGAAAGTGGAAAATGTTAAAATGAGTTGTTATGACCATGGGCTATCCGGGCAGCGATAAGGTGGGTGTGAGCAAGGTCTCGCATGCAGAAGAAAGAGGAAAATGTTAAGATGAGTTGTTATGACCCGTGGGCTATCCGGGTTTCATTAGAAGCCCCATACCCGCCAAAGCGGTTCTAACACATAAAAAGACTTCATTTACAAATGAAGCAATCTTGTGGCTTGAGAGGGGGCTGGGAGTGACCAGAGCGCGGGGCATCCTTTCCTTGTTTGTTGGGTTGGTTCACGCGCGCGCAAACGAGCACCGGCCGCAACAGTAGGAAACTATGACCAATAGAGTCAGACACTTAGCTACATCCGCACGCAAAAGGAATGTGGATCTGGTTGAGGCTTTCTTTTCCTTATTAGTAAACGGGACTAGGGACGTTCGCGGAGTCCGTGTCTTCCGTACCACCAAAAGGTCGTTCTTGGGCGGATCCCACTCCTAAACATAAGGGATGATAGGGGTCCTGGGGTTGGGCCTACCATATCAAAAGGGTCGTAGAAAAAGAACCCGGCCACCTATTTCATTCGACGTTCCGGGGCAGGGGTGTAGGTTCTCTGGACGACGGATCACACGAGATATCCCGATATACACAGGTGCGGAATCCCTGTGTAGATCGTTACGGACGTAGAACACAAACACACGAACACAGGAATACGATACGAACAAACACACGTTATATTAATAACTCAACACGTGATATAATCACAGTTACAGACTCTCGACCTCACGTCACTTGACTCACACGTACAACTACTTACACGAACTTGAACAACTTCTAAACAATAATCCGTAACCTATATAAATACACGACAACTTCGCCTCAGGCGAAGTTGTCCATAACTTCGCTTGGTTAACAAGTTCGCCTAAGCGAACTTGTCAACAACTTTGCTTGGTTAACAAGTTCGCCTAGGCGAACTTGTCAACAACTTCGCTTTAAACAAACAAATACATAAACAATATTACAGACTCGATTACAGACACTAGACATATGAACTACTGACATTTATGCACCAACAGACTCCCCCTTGGCAGGAGCTTCATATCTTGATCTTTCAGCATCTGTCTTGTAATCCTGTATCTTCAAGCGTGCACTCCTTCTCTAACACACACCGACACAACCCTTTGATATTTCCTTGCTTCATCCTTCGAAGCAGGAATATAAAAGATCTTTTTCTCGTTAAGCATCTTCAGATCAGCTTGCGATAAGTTAACAAGATGCATCGGATCGTAAACACTAAGGATCTCTTGTTCATCCTCATCTTCCATCACTGCCTCCGCTGTCTCACAATCAACGAACCACCACTTTAGGTCTTTGAGCACATCCTTGGTCATAAGCTTCATCGGTACTTCTTTAAGGCACCGGATTGGTTTATACTTCATAACCATCCAAGGCTTTCCATCAGCTCTCAAACCTCTATCCTTGTCTTCAACAAGTTTCCCTTTCTGTGGTTTCAACAGCTCAAACTTCTTTTCCTTTATGCTCTCTTTCCATACGATTTTCCCTATGACTCTAGCCATATTATCGTCACTTCGATTGATCAACCCCAATCTGGCTAAGTCTTTAACCTCACATTCAGGCAGTGTGTTTAACGATCTCAACATTCTTCTAAGGTACTGAACTCCATCATATCGTTTAATCACGAAGAGCCGCAAATGCTCATCATAAATCCAGCATATAATCCCTTTCTTTGCTTCAGCATAGCCTTTAATATTGTAACTCTTTTTGAACATTGTAGGGACTGCCGGTTTCTTCGTTTTGACGAACCATTGAGCGTATCCTTCCTTCCACCTCGGCTGCTCTTCCCATTCAGTATCTTCAACTGCCGTCTGATCACCCATATCGGCCTTCTCAACCTCTGGAATGTCATGTTCGACATTTTCCTCTACTATCTCTCCTTCCTCAATCTCATTCTCAATCTCAATCTGCTCACCGATCTTCTCAATCACATCACTCGGCAGCACATCCTCATCAAACAATATATCATCGCTGAACATATCATCATCTAGTTCTTTCAACGCATCAATCACGTCATCATCAACCAACACCACATCATCACCACCAGAACCACCAGCCGCGTCGGCAGACTCCCCCTCAGCTGTGGAAGTACCAAGAGCTTGAGAAGTTCTTGGCAGCTCACCACCTGCATCTTTCGAAGCATTGGGATCATCGTCTCGGTCATTTCTTCTTTTCGTCCTGAGCTCGTCGCCTTTACAGCTCATCTCCCCCTGAGATGCCAAGAACTCCTTCAAGGCATCTATAATTTTCCCATGCTCAACCAGGAGGGATGACTGTAGTTGATTTGCTTGTACTAGGCGTTGAATAGTCTTAGATTGCTCTGCCACGATCCGCTCTAGTGAAGCTATTCTCTCTGAGTCTGAAGTAGGCATAGGCGAGACATCAGAAGCAGGCGTAACCACAGGTGGTACCATACCTGATAACCCTGCAGTAGTGACGACCGTTGACTCTACAAATCGTGCAGCAACCACCGACTGAGTAAGCGTTGGAGGTGGTAGAGACACAATCTCCGGAGTCAACATCTGGATAGTAGTGGCAGATGGAATGCCAGCAGATGATGTAGCCACCACAGGAACATCCGCAGTGCTTATACTTGTAACATGTACAGAAGTAGGAACGATAGACATACCAGACAGTGCAGCCGGAGCGAAACGTACCATTCTTGAAGTCTCTCCAGCTCCCATACCAGCACCTGTCCTTTCCCGTCTTGATCGTCTTATCAGCTTATGTATATCTTCTTCCTCTTCTGACTCATCATCATCCTCCGTTCTCTTTCTCTTCCCAAACGTTCTCTCTCGAGACACCATCAACCGTCTCCCCTCATCCATGATCTCATCTAAATCTGAGTCAGCCATCGACGTAGCTGCTCTAGTAACACTCACACCCGAACCCTGTGCAGCAGAGACCTGCACCTCTTCCAGCGGATCATCCCGGTCCATATCAAAGTAATCTTGACCACCAAATACTTCATCAAGATCAATATTCTCCTCAGCCGTCACAACAGGCACAGCAGATGCAGCTTGAGTTGCTCTTGCCTGTCGCGGTTGAGGATCTCTGAACTCGTCCCCACCAGCAGGAACATACTCTGGGTTTATTAAAAACCCAAACAGTGGAGTATGCCTTGGACGCCGCTCAGGATTGCTCCTCGCACTCGAAGTGTGGCATTGAGCGAAGATACGCTTGCTCACAGATTCCACGTATCTTATTGGTCGTCGCTGAGGTAGATTCGGAGCCACATGGTTCAATATCATCTGGATGAAACGTGGATACATAATGAACCGCTCCCGAGACATCGCCCTTCTCTGTCTGTCAATCTCGTAAAAGACCATCTGACTAAAACTATAGCGTTTATTGTAAGTCAGTGCAGTCATTGCGGACTGCATGGTCGCACCCATACCATCAGTGCCCGCCTTCCTCCCAGACATGCAAACTATCATAACGTGCATGAGGAAGCGCCACTGATCAAGCAGAAAACCCTTCCGTCTCTGTGTATCGCCTAATGGACCAGAATAGCCCATTCGGAGAAACGCTCCATCACGAAACGGAGCCACAAACTCAGTTGGGTCGTCCCTCGTCTCTTCTCCAAACCGTAACGCCACCCGAATCTGTTCAGAATTGAACTGAACCTGTTGATTGTTCACAGTCGCTCGCATGACCGGGGGCTCAACACGACAATCGTATTCTACCGTCTGCCAAAAGTCTTCGATATTTGGTAAGGATATCGGCAGAGTCGTCATGATAGCATGAAAAATCCTCGAGCGTATGAGGAAAGTAATAATCTCGCGGTAATCCTCAACGCCGCTCGCTTCCGGGTCAAGGGTGATGTACATATTGTGACCCGGGAAAAATTGCCGTTGGTTATCACCATCGTCACCTCCTGCACCTCCAGCACCAGCTACTGCAGCTATATTGTTGTTGAATCCAAAGAACCTGAGAGCAGCAGTTGGATGCTGCCATGTATTCTGCCTCACAGGTTGAAATTGCGACTGAAGTCTGCTTCTTGCATTGCCACGACACCAATCTGCCACCAAGAAACTGACATCCTCCAGTTGTTGACTTCCGACTCTGATTGCACCCTCCATAATCAGAATCTGTGTAAGCGACCAGCTCCAAGTCTCCTCCTCTCGGGTACCACAACCCCAGCTTCGGCTTGCCCTTGAGATACCGCAGTATCCTCTTTGCACCTTTCAAATGAGATTCTTTTGGATTTGCCTGAAAACGTGCACAAAGACAAACAGCAAACATTATATCAGGCCTAGATGCAGTTAAGTACATTAAAGAACCTATTATTGCCCGATATTGAGTTGGGTCCACATCTGCATCACCGTCTAATTCAGCACCCAATTTGTGATTGACGCAGATTGGAGTGTCGAATGGAGTGCTGTCCTCCATCTTGAATCGTTTGAGCACATCATGAACATACTTCGTCAGATGAATGAACATTCCGTCCTTCTTCTGATCAACCTGCAATCCTAGAAAGAAAGTTAGTTCACCCATAGCACTCATTTCAAACCTTTTCTTCATGACGGCTTCAAACTCCTGACACATGGAGACTTTTGACGCAGCAAATATAATGTCATCCACGTAGACTTGTACCAGAAGGAAGTCGCTTCCATCTCTTTTGAAGAACAACGTGCTATCTATTTTCCCTCTTTCAAAACCATTCTCGAGCAAGTAATCCGATAAAGTTGAATACCAGGCACGAGGTGCCTGATGTAATCCATACAACGCCTTGCTCAACCTGTACATGTGATCTGGAAAGTCTGGGTCAGGAAAACCCGGAGGTTGCTCAACATACACAACCTCATCTACTTTCCCATTCAAAAACGCACTCTTCACATCTAGCTGAAACACCTTCATCTTTTCATAAGCAGCAAACGCTAAAAACAATCTTATGGCTTCCAACCTGGCGACAGGAGCGAACACTTCGTTATAATCAATCCCCTCTTGTTGATTAAAACCTTTAACGACTAGCCTCGCCTTGTTTCTTATAATAATCCCCTTATCATCTCTCTTGCACTTAAACACCCATTTTGTGCCTATCACATGCACATTCTTTGGTTTTTCAACCAAAGTCCAAACTTCCATCTTCTTGAATTGAGCCAACTCTTCTTGCATGGCTTCGACCCACGAGCTGTCCTTTAAAGCCATTTGATAATTCTTCGGTTCAATCTGGCTTATAAAGCAGGTGTACAGGCATTCATTGATTATTCCTGTCTCCTTAATGCTTGTATAAACACAGGTGTGTTCAGTCAAGCTACTTCTCGTTTGTACACCTGAGGACACATCACCAATCACATTATCCAAAGGGTGATATTTATGAATTCTCGTGGTCGGAACAGAACCGACATGCAAATTATCTTCCAAATTAGAAGAGATCTCGTCAATGGTTGTTTCTGGCTGAGAGTGAAATGGATTGAAAAATTCTTCTTCAGTCGAGGCAGCAGGGGTACCAGGAGAGTTTGATGAGGAAGGTTGACATTTATCAATCAGCTGTCTTTGCAATAGATTTTCTTCCTCATCAAATATCATCTTCGTCGCAATTCTTTCTTCTTCTTCAGAAATTTCCAAATCCGGTATGTTAAAAGACTTAAAAAGCTTAACATAGTCGAAAAGCTCAGCAGGTCCATTGCTTGGTTTTGGCGGTTGGTAACTTGTGATGTCGGTGTTACACACCACCTCCACCTTGCAGGTCGAAGTATTGAAGACACGTCTGTTGGGAGTACCAACAACATAACCGACTAAGATTCCTTCATCGGCTACTTCGCCAAATTTAGAATTTGTCTTCAAGATCGAACAAGGGGACCCGAATGGTTCAAGACCACTCAAGTTGGGCTTCCTTCCATGCATAAGCTCGTAACACGTTTTACCAAGTCTCTTAACAGTTAACACTCTATTCAGAACATAGCAGGCTGTAGCAACTGCTTCAGCCCAGAACATCACAGGAAGCTTCAAATCTGCCAGCATAGTTCTGGCTCCTTCAATTAAAGTTCGGTTCTTCCTTTCAGCCACTCCATTCTGTTGCGGAGTATACGGAGCGCTGTATTGGTGTTCAATTCCTTTCTGAAGACAGAAGATCTCCATCTCAAAATTCTTGAACTCCGTTCCATTGTCACTCCTGATGAACTTAACTGTTTTACCCATGACGTTCTCAACTTTGGTAATCAAATTCTTCACCATTTGAGCCGTCTCATCTTTCTATTTCAGAAAATATACCCACGAATATCGCGAGTAGTCATCAGTGATCACCAAGCAGTAAGAAGTACCTCCTAGACTTTTTGCATATACGGGACCGAAGAGATCCATGTGAAGCAATTCTAGAGTACTGGCAATAGAGTTGACCTTCTTGGTGAGATGGGATTTCTTGTGTTGCTTTCCCTTCTTGCATGCTATACATTTGTCTTCAAAGTTAAAACTTTTCAAGGGAACGCCCATCACAAGTCCATTCCTGACAATGTGGTTCATCTTCCGAAGATGAATGTGCCCCATCCTCCTGTGCCACAGTTCGGATTCCGATTCGCTTGCTTTCGTCATTAAACATGATTCTTCCGTGGCCATTTCAGTAGACCTCATATCCATTACATAAGTATTTGTATCACGTGGAGCTTTCATCACTATCCACTCGTCTGGTATCTGAAAACCAGGCTTCAACACGATTGCCTCATTCTTCGTGAAATGAACAGTGTACTCCTTATCACAAATCTGCGACACACTCAGCAGATTGTGCTTCAACTCTTCTACAAAGTTCACATTCTCAAGAGTCATTTTTCCATTGGACACCGTTCCTCTTCCAGTAATTCTGCCTCCACTTTCACCGGAAAAGCTAACTCTCGCTCCTTGAACAGGTTTTAAGTCGTGCAACAAGTATTTGTTACCCGTCATGTGCCGGGAACAGCCGCTATCTACAATCCAAAGACTGTGGGCAGCCCTGTTCAACTGTTCCTGCACAATAAAGCAAAGGATTAAAATCTAGGGACCCAAGACCAATTGGTCTTGGATCTATACATTCCGTACTTCGGCTTTCCAAAGTTAGCATCTGGATAATTCCTGTCAGTCCTATTAGGAAATCTCCTTGGAAATTGAGTGTGAGGCCTTCCAAACCTATGTGTATTGAAAGTATTATATCTTGCGGTTTGGTTATTAGCATTGTTAAACTGAGGTTTGTTTCTGTGAAAACCTGAATTAGTTACATTTCGGAACTTTGAAGGGTTTTCATTTTTAGCAGTATTAAAATTACCATTAGGCTTATTCTCAGTTTTAATAGGCCTCACACCTCTGAATTTCGGCGTCAGAGGGCAATCTGCAACAAGATGTCCTAACTTATTACACCTAAAACAACACCTATGCTCCATTTTCTTTTCAAAGGTTGTTTTGGATGTCGAGGCTGTGTTACCGGCCGTTCGTCTCACATAAGGTGGGACGTACGGGTTGAGTGGAGTACTCTTTCTATAAGTTTTATCTTTTTCTCCACCAGTGGGTAACACTACCTTCTCTTTTGTCTTACCCGATTCGGACAACTTATCCGAATCTGATGAGACTGGACTCGTAACAGAAATTTTCACACTTGAAACAGGCGAACTCGTTTCGCCACTTCTAACACTTGGTTCTTTACTCGTAACCTTGATTGGAACTGTCTGAGGAACTTCAAAATCAACAGATTTCAGAACACTAGGGTTAAAAGTGTAATTGTGGTTATAAGGTGGTGGAACCTCGTGATAACCAATTCCTCCCCTCTTCGCAGAGGAATCTTGACCACTAACCAGGTGATCAAGAATAGCTGAGGAATTTCTGAACTGCTCAAGTTTTCGGTTCAGTTCCACCACTTTCACCTGGTGGTCAGCAATCTGCTTTTCTCGTTCAGCAATCAGTTTAGTCTTTTCTTCTAACACCTCATAACTTAGATCAATTACTTCAATTTTTTCAGCAAGTTTTGTTTTTAAGCTTTTAACATCTTTTTCACACGCTTTTATTTTAACTTTGTAACTGTTTTCTCTTGCTTTCATAAAGTGATGATCTTCTTTAAGAGTTTTAAATTCAGCATCTAAACGAACATACTGATCAGTTATGGTAGCAAGTTGCTCAGACAAATTCTCACATTTAGTACAAATAGGTTTAGAACTTACCTCGGAGAGTTGATCCTTGTTATCTGCCATGAAAGCTTTTTCCTTACCAGTAGCTTTCTCTTCTCCGGTAATCTTCTCACAGTCTTCATTCTCAACCTTAGCCATATTCGCCTGCTCACTAGTTTCATTCGAATGCAGGTTCCAGTTGTATTCACCTGCTTCTCTGGACATCATGGCATTGATTTCTTTACTATTCCCAGTGTGCTGTGCAGACCGGCCATGACCACGTTCAACTCGCTCGTTTCTGCACTCTTTGGCAAAGTGCCCGTTTTGTTGACAGTTATAGCACCTCACCTTAGACTTGTCGAACCCTGGCCTGCCACCAACAAACTTTCTCCCCGTCTTTCTCATAAACTTCTTCACTCTCCTCACTATCATGGCTATCTGCCATTGTAAATCCATTTCCTCCAGATCATCAGCATCGATCTGGTCATAGTCTTCATCCAGCATCGCTGGATCAACAACCTTTCCTTGAATATAGTTTTCATATGAAGCAATAAACGAAGCATAGAGGCCAAACTGCTCTTCAGCAGATTTGACGCTCATTGGCATCTTAGAGTAATTATTGCTTGAGGAACTTGAAGATCCACTAATCTTGCTTGCTGTCTGTTGAGTACCACTTGATCCACCGGCTACAAAGCAAACATCCCCATTTGAGTTTACTGACACATGCCCCTCCTGTGAAGACTTGGCACACGACTCGCCCTTCGAGTAGTAGGCGGCAGAATCAGTTTTTGAACTTGAATTTGAGTTTACTTTAGCACCGTACATGCCTGGATCTTGAACCTGATCCATAGATGTCTCTTTTCTGACCATATTAAGCTCAAAAGTTCTGAGCTTGTTGACAGTGGTTTCAAGATCATAAGTAGGGAAGTCCTTGTCTTCCCTCATCAGCACAGTATACATCTCCCATTTTGGTGGGAGGGCATCGAGAAGCTTTTCCACAATCTCTTCTTCTCGGTAGGAAATGGAGTAGTTACTCAATTCAGTCA
Source organism: Bidens hawaiensis (assembly GCF_021521415.1). Classification (NCBI taxonomy): domain Eukaryota; kingdom Viridiplantae; phylum Streptophyta; class Magnoliopsida; order Asterales; family Asteraceae; genus Bidens; species Bidens hawaiensis. The sequence continues at coordinate 85,441 of NW_027494785.1, read as the reverse complement.
TTAGATGATAATATCGAGTGATAATATCATCAAGAGATTCGTTCTTCAAGTACTTAAAGACTGAAAATTGAGTTTTGAGCAACTTTATCTTTGAAGCCCGAATACCTACATTCCCTTCAAATCTGTTCTCAAGAGCTTCCCAAAGCTCTCTAGCTGATGTATACTTTCTGAACGTATGGAGGATCTCCTGTGGAAGAGCCATTGTGATTGCAGCATGAGCCTTGCTTTCGGCTTCATACATCTTTTTCTCCTCCTCTTCCATTTTACTGTATTTCTTGATTTGGTCTCGACCCTCATACTCCATGACTGGTGGAATATATCCATCTTGGATGCATACCCACATTTTCGCATCCTGGTACTTAACGTATTGTATGAACCGATCCTTCCACGCGACAAAGTCGGTTCCCTTCAGCAACCTTGGGGCCTTTGTAGCGGACCCCGCTTCAACTTCCATCTTTACAAGCTCCGAGATGTTGATCGACGACATCCTTCTTGAAGACTAAGAAACCTGAAAAATTCTGAGTAGGCGAAGTTAAAAAATTTCCTCTGAACAGTACTGTAGGCGAAGTTAAGGATAACTTCGCTTAAGTAATAACTTCGCAGGATCTTTCTTAAATTCGCGTGACTGGGCGAAGTTGAGAATAACTTCGCTTAGGGTAAGCGAACTTAGAAAGTAGGCGAACTTGAAGAAAAATTCACTGAGCTAGGCGAACTTGATGAGAACTTCGCTGAGTTAGGCGAAGTTGAGGAGGTAGGCGAAGTTGTAAATAACTTCGCTTCTCCTTATATCTTCGCCGAAACCCTACGAATCCTGACGGCAACTTCGCCTGATGAACAGCAACTTCGCCTGACGAACTCAAACTTTCTGCAGATCTGAAAATCGGATTTTAACGAGGTTTTTGACGGTTTAAAGGCTTGAACACACTGGTAGGAGGCTAGAATGAGCAAAAACACCAAAAACTCGTCTCGTGAATAGTCGAAACGGGACGAATTCTACACCCGCGTGAATATCCCGAACCACACAATTGAGCAAATGCTCTGATACCAATTGTAGGTTCCCTGGACGGATCACACGAGATATCCCGATATACACAGGTGCGGAATCCCTGTGTAGATCGTTACGGACGTAGAACACAAACACACGAACACACAAATACGATACGAACAAACACACGTTATATTAATAACTCAACACGTGATATAATCACAGTTACAGACTCTCGACCTCACGTCACTTGACTCACACGTACAACTACTTACACGAACTTGAACAACTTCTAAACAATAATCCGTAACCTATATAAATACACGACAACTTCGCCTCAGGCGAAGTTGTCCATAACTTCGCTTGGTTAACAAGTTCGCCTAAGCGAACTTGTCAACAACTTCGCTTGGTTAACAAGTTCGCCTAGGCGAACTTGTCAACAACTTCGCTTTAAACAAACAAATACATAAACAATATTAGAGACTCGATTACAGACACTAGACATATGAACTACTGACATTTATGCACCAACAAGGGGCCCGACCGATTCGACCGACTTTTGCTTTTGGATAACAAGAAGGCGAGGTTCTCTGCTTTGATCAAATAAAAAGCCCAATCAGCCACCAACTCGGTGCAGGTCACGTGACCTACAGCTCGGCCTTTGCTTTTTGAGTCTTCCTCTACCCACATCTCTACGTGCCCACAGCACTTCCATATGGAGAAAGATAGGCTTACCATGTTCCATCGATAGCACCTAACCTATGCCGATTTTGGCGGACCGTGCTTCACCCCGGTGAACTCATGCTCCGAAGCTTTCTATCTGAGTAGTCACTACGGCCTACGCTATCGCTGAGTCTTTAGAAGCGGTTTCACTCCTTTATAGGTCGGAAATCTGGAACCTAAAGACTTTCTCAATCAGATAGGATAGATGGATTGAGCGCACGTTGCCTTGATTTGAGGTGAACTCCTTTTCCTCTTCTTCCGGACCGGACCCTTCCATGCGAGAAGCTGGAAGTCGAGTTATTGATGAATGAGAATCTAATGTCTTATTAAATAGGAGCGATCTGTTCATCCAACTCGAAATATCGTAAGTAAGAGAAGAAGAAGAATCTGACGCCCAAAATTCCCATGTTTTTCTTGGTTGGACCAACCGGCGAAAGAAGTCTTCCTGAATTGGAAGAGCAAGAACACGTCTCTCCATTTCTTTGGGGGAGCAGAGCAGCCAAAGAATGAAACAGATCATGGAAGAAAACGGAAGAGTCGTACTATATAATGCAACGCCTAGCGATGTCGACTATCTAATGCTAATGGAGAGTTCCTTCACATCCTCATCGACTTCAACTGATTCTTCAACGCACGTAGGGGTTATTTTATATTACTCGTTTCTAATATATATATATATATATATATATATATATATATGATTTTAATTTTTTGTATTGTAAGGAAGTTCATAATTATATACTTGGATTTGATGATGAAAATTGTTTCACAAACAAATTAGATGTTATACCCGTGAATTCGGGTCAAATACATGAGAAGGCTCCATTTAATAATCAAGCAATCTGGTGGCTTCCATAAAGGGGGGAATGACCACATCGCGAGACGTAGGATTTTTGAGCTTTCGTTTACATATATATATATTTATATATATATATAGAAAAGGGTTCAAATAAAAAGAAGTTGTTTCCTAAGAATGGTAAGAACCAATATAATTTTGACATTTGGCATTAAAACCTATGGTGAAAGAATCATTCTAGGAAACTATGTCGGTTATAATTGTGAAAGAATAATTCTAGAAAACTATGACGGTTTTGGTAATTTTAAATCTCAGCCATTGATTGATATGATCCAGTGGCTATGATTTATTCTTAGTCTTCCTAGAAAATTACTTATTTTTAAGATAACCATCCCCTATATATATATATATATATATATATATATATATATATATTATATGGGTATGCCCATCAAATAATCCATATATCTTATGGGCCAGTTAGGTTATATGACTAATCATAATTATTTAAATGGTAATGAGGCCATAATATATTGGCTTTTCCAACATTCTTCCACTTGGCTGAATAACCATTTATGATGAGTAATTCGTTAAATTAGTGGCCAAGTTAAACACTAATCAAGTTTTACACTAAAACTGTAGTAGATAGTTATAATTGTTCGAGTTGCTATCAACTCGAGATCCCCAGCAGTCATACTAAGTATCAACATAAAACATTTAAAACGTAGAATCAAATAACTGGAATAAACCCTTTAAGGTAATTATTTAATTTGCATAATTTTTTTTGTCTATATATCATAATGTGCACATAATCTTTATATTAGACAAAATAAGGCATTAGAGGAAATCATAATAATTCATACACGCCATATGCTATTATACATAGTCTTTATTTATACACATCCGTGTTATAAGTTCTCGGAATTTTATGGGCGGAAGACCTTAAGTTATCGGATCCTGATAGCATATTTATAGTGTCAACGTATTCGATACAAATATTATTTTCCTCTACTCGTTCACGTATGACTCGAACAAGTACTTTGTATCAAAACATAATGCAACACCACTCGAACATTAATGTTCAAGAAACTAATGACAACTGACTTATTAAAGTAAAACTTCAATTGTCGTGATATGAAGTTTACAATTTTGAATCCACTTATCAGATTTCCTAACAATATTCCATGGCATGTTGCATTGTACACTGCAACATATTCTGCCATCATTATGGAGATTGTTAACTGTTGCTATGAATTCTCCATGGAATTGGTCAGCCTATCAACATAAAGAGGTATCCCAAATTTGATTTCTTATCATCTTTGCATTCAACAAAGTAAGAATCATAATAAGGTATCAATTTCACGCTCATTCTAGACCTCTGTTTTCGTACATTTAAAATGAAACGAAAACAACTCTTTTAATTACTGGAATTACTATGGGGAGAAACATTGCATGGTATCGTGCAAGAACACAATTAACGTAAGGCTTTTGAGACAGTCCAAATGTCTCATTGGTACAATCCGGTGTATTTTGATGCCTAATACGTAAGTGGCTTCTCCGAGATCCATCATCTCAAAATTATGCGAGAGTAATCACTTTGACCCATGCAATAAATCTAAGTTATTACTTGCCAGAAAGATATTTTCCACGCAAAGGACAAGTACAGTAAAATTGCTTCCACTCATTTTGAGGTAGTTTCATTGATCCACTTGGTCTTCATAAAGCGTTTTTCCTTCATAATTACATCGACTTTAAGTAGTATTGACACAATATCTGTTTAGTCGAAATTAGGATTTCTTTGGGTTACAGACTAAAGTTTCCTTGCCTTCAGGATTGAATCCCTTAGGTTGAATTATGAACACGTGTTTATGCAGGCCATCACTTTGGAAATAATTCTTGACATCCATCTAGTGTAGCTTTAAGTCATATTTTGTTACATAAGCGTCAAAGTTAGAAGGCCTTTTAGTCCTAGACGACTTTCTAAGTTGATTTTTGGGTTCATGATCATTAATGGGTTCAGTGTTTTGCTCTTGTGTGTTTTGATGTGCCTTCATTCTCAGGAATAATTGAAAAATTACTTTATGAGGAAATATTAGGTGGTGCAGTGTTATGTACAAGAGGTGTAATAGGAGGTAAAGTTGAAGAGCCCGTCCTCCTCTTCGTGCACTTCTTCGAAATCAAAGACTTCTCTTACATTGCTCCCACTAATCTTAAATATCTCTAGAAACTTAGCATATGAGTTTCCACTATGCGAGTTGTATATGATAGGAAAGAATCTAAATCCCTTTGAATGTTTAGGATATCCTATTAAGTAACAGCCAACAGTCCTCATGTTAAGTTTTTATTGTAGAGTATTATAAAGTTTAGATTTGGTAGGACAACCCCATACTTTCATATATCGTAAGTGTAACATCACAAAAATATCGAATCAAAAATGCTAAGATTCAAAGTACAAGGACTAAATTTGAAAAATATGTTTTTCTGGCTGATCGCGATACGTGATACCCAAAACCCAACGTCATCGTGTATCGCGATGACATGGTCTGACAACAGACACATGCCCCGCCACGTGTCCCCATGTGGAACTGTGTAGCTAGCCACGTGGCACACGTGGCAATGCTATATGGTGATTCATCAAGCTAGTCGCGATACGCGACGGCCATCCCTTGGCCCATCGCGTATCACGATACCTTCTCCAACTCAGCCTATAAATAGCGACACCAGCCCCTCTCATTCTTCACAACCCAAGTTACATCACTCTCTCCCTCCAGAAAAATCACTCTCTCACTACCTCGATGAGCACACCCGACCCTCCTCGTAATTCGTGCCCAAAATCAACGGTACCTCGAAGTTCGTGCCACACACCGACGATGTTGCCTTTTAGTGTGTGCCATCAAGAGACGACCCGACACCCACCTCAAAGTGCATGCCATCGAAGCCCGACGATCGGTGCCTCGATTTTACGTGCAAGAATGTGTTGACCAAGACTGTTCGAGAATCGTGAAATCATCGAAGTGTGGCTCGAGAGTCTAGGGAATATAAACCAACCAAGGTAGGGATAATGCCCGAATAAAATATTAATCTAATATAAAGGCTTAGACCCTAGCCGAGGGTATACTCGATGCCTCGATAATAAACAAAGGAAATATAACAAAGAAAATATAAATAAAGAGATATGAATGTATATAGTAATTATTTGTAAATAATGAAAATATTATTTAAGTTTCGTAAATAATAAGTAAAGAAATAAAGTATACGTTTATTCAAGAAGAAGAAACGTATTGTTTAGAAAAGTAAACAAGTCAAACTAAAGGTTTAAACTTGTTAAATAAAGAAAAATATTTTAAACTAAAGATTCAAATAGAAAATATAATGGAGGTAAAGATTATACAAAATAGACTAAAGGTCTAGAGCTAGATTATTGATCTAGTAATAACGAAAGGTTATACTCGTACTATACATCCGAGATAGCAAAGACAACTCGATCAGTGAAGTGAAGCTGATCATTTGAAAGGTGAATACGCCACAAAATTTTATAACTAGTTTAATCTAGTCAAATAAATTGATTACATGAAATTACGTATCTCTAAAACATTATGAACAAAAGTAATCGCTCGCCCTCAGGCTGTCGTGCACGTTTGTTTGGATCCTTACATATGTGGTTAGACGGTGGGCACACCGCGCCACACCTGGTTATATGCCTCCACCATGACGGGCCGGACTTAAGTTATGTCTGAGAGAGGGTAATCATGTGTATACTAATGGTAGCTAAGTAATCTCGAACGTTGCGGTGTTTTCTGAGCGGTTTCGAGTAGAGCTTAAGTTTATAACTGTGATTTATTTTTTGACTTGATTATTCCTAAGCCACAATGGGCCGGGACCTAAGTTATGTCTCGAGAGGTAATTAAGTAAATAAAATATTTTATGTGTGAGCATATTCACCAGCATGTGTTGCTGACGTATTTTCAAACTGTTTTGTAGGTGACAACGGATAGGCGCTTGAAGAATCGAAGTCATCAATAGGCGATCTGATGACTCAGATCATTTTGTAAATTTTAAATTATGTAAATGGTGGTTTGATAAACAAGTAATAATTTTGTAAATATTAACGGGTATTTTTAAATCCCGTATTTTGATATGTAAATGTTATTATTTTAATCCACGCTAATATTTCCGCAATTAATCCGCAACTCTGATTTATTTACAAAACGGTACCAACTGTGAGTCACACGCCCAGGCCTAAGATGGGGGCGTGACAGTAAGCTTGGCTTCCTTCGTATTCAAATACCAAAAGGAGTTTTAGTAAAATATTTTGAAGTAACCATATTAAGTATATGATCAATTGTTTTTAAGGCCTAAAGCCCATAAAAAGTTAGGAAGATTTGAGTTTGCTAACATACGTTTTAGCATATCCTCAAGGGTTCTATTTTTTGTCACAGTGATGGAGTTATGTTGACAAGTACCCGTAGTGGTAAGTTCACATGTCAGCCATAATACTCACCTAGTCTATCTGATAAGACTACCTTAAACTAATGCTTAAGTTGAATTTAACTTTAGCCATAAATGTTTTAAATATGTTAGATGAATCATTTTCTTTCTTTTACTAAATATAACTACATGTCATTATAAATATTTCAATCAAGACAAGTACAACTAAGAATTTGAGAGTCGAAACTAATAGTGACTTTGTCATGCCCATGCCAAACTTCATAACCATCATTGTCTAACCTTGGTAGTGATACTAAATTAAGGTATCATAAAGTGTAAGACATGGACAAATTTTTCATAATAAGCATGGTTCTTATGACATCGTGAAGTTCGTCACCAACTCTCGTTATAAGAGTTCTTTGGTTTCTAATGAGTTTCTGGATTGTAAGAAATCCATTTCTTAGTTAGCCCGGCCCTAGAATTTTTATCAACCCCATCGCATATGTCCTTTATTTTGGCACAATTTACATGTGATTATTCCTTAAATATACTAGGGTCCTGAACAGTACTTCATTTAGATTTATGGACCTTAAAACTCTCCTCTTTGAATTTCCCCTTTCGTCATGTGAGTTAGTGGTAGCGACATAAGAAACTTCAGTTTTTTCTAGATTCCAGTCGCTCTTCCTTTTGCACACATATTGCTTAGTAACTCACTCAGTGACTATTTGTCTTTTCTGAGTGTTATAGTTGATCTTAGAAGCATCAAAACATGCACGAAGTGAATTTATGATAAAAGGCACTAGAAAACATTTACCGATCTTCATTTCTAATACATTTAACTTATGGGGCATGTTGTTCATCATCATAATGTGCTTACGCGCACCCCTAGCTTCATGATGCTCGCGTGTGCTTTAGAAGATACCTTAAACTGTACCTCAATTTAATTCAAATAAACTTCATCATTCTCGAATTAGGAATAAGTCCCATGATAACACTAGGATGGAATTATTGATGATCATAAAAGACATTATGTTCGATTATCCCGTTTATCGTGCCCTAATTTCGGATCCGCAGTACTTTAAGCAGTAAGAGCTTCGAGTTTGTCATGTCTTCATGCTTAAGTATGATCCATCATTCTAAGAGTGATTTTAACCGTGTTCGTCTAAGTGGTAAAGTTCGATTACAACGCTAGGACTTAAAGTGAATACTAGATTAATATAGATTGAAGATTTTAATTAAGCTAAATTATAGGTAATCAACAAGGCAGACAAAGCAATATATTGAAGATAAAATCAATTACGACACCAACATAAAAGACTGACTTATCGTTCTATTTGAACTTTGTCTTCGCGTTGGCTATGACCAGAATTCAAATATTATGAACATATATAAGGAATAAGGTTCTACTTGAAATTTGGCTTCACATTAGTTATGACCAAAATTCAAATATAAACGCACGTAAATGAAGTAAGTGCTCATAGATATAACACATCACCTTTGGACCTTAGTTAAATATCTATGTAAATCACGCCAATAGTTCATCTTGTATACCAGCAAAATAAGTAGCCATTGGGTTTATTTTGTTTAAGCAAAACACATAATTGTATAAAATGGTTTCATTAGACTTCAAATTCAAATCAAATGATATCTCGTTGGTTTAATCACTTAATCCTTCATTAAAGTAACCATTAAAAGTTGTGAACACGTAATAATCGTACAGATCTGATCAATATTGATTATTGAATTAGATCTATACCTTAGGATCTAGTTTATGATATGCTTATAATTAGTTATATATATATATATATGATAGTACTTGTAATATGTGTATTAGTAATATGTTAATCGAAGAACTGAGCGAGAGAGAATTTGGACAAAGGTTCAATACATTAATTCAAAAACTTAAATTATGAGGGTATGTACACTCTTTAAATAGACGATTGAGACCAATTCATTACACAACTCGTAACAAATTGGCTCCAGTTCGTTAACTTACAAGACACAAAAGGAAAACATAACGAATCAGTGATTCGTTATGTCCATGACGAATGGGAACTTACATAACGAACTACAGTCCATTCTTTAAACATCCTTAATTAATTAGCCTTTACATTAACGAACTAACAGTTTTTCCATAAATACCCTTACATTATAATAATAAATTACAAACGATAATTAAAAAGACTCGAGACGACAAAACCGTGCACTAACAAACACCCCCTCGTCTTGAGATCTTTGTGTTTAAATTATTTGAAGCGCTTTGTCTGCCAATCACGACAACTATGAATTCCGAACTCATGACATACTCGTACGTCATGCTGGAACTGCATAGCTCGGTTGTAGTCTTCTTGGCGCTCTATCAAAATCTTATTCGTGAACAACACGTCATTGTCTGTTTTAGATAAGTTAACGAGCCACATCAGGTCGATAACTCTAATAAAACTGGTCTTCAAGCCTTTACCCAGCACAATGACGGCCTCAACAGTACGATTGCCATAGTACCATCGGTTAATAGTTAAGTGAAGACTTTGTGGAAACGTCTTCATCAGTACTTGCTTCATCGTCTTTGGCGGTTTTACCTTAAGCACGAGTTTCCTCCAGCCCGTACGAGAATCAATCTCGTTAATACGCTTATGGGTTGGGACTTGTGGCTTAAATAATTTAAAACCACGGTTCACTTCGAAGAGCAAATGTTGATGAAACCAATCTGCTCGACGATTCCCACCGTGATTAACGAAAGGTCGACGTGCGAGGGTACGTACATCCCAACGCGGTAGTGAGAGAACGTTAGTGATATTTTCATAGTACTGAAACACCGTTCTCGCACTTGATGATACCGACCTTTAACTCCGAATCATACAACCAAGACATAATGTCACCTTTCACTGTCAACTCGGCTTTGAACAATGTTTTCTGATTAGCTTTGGCTCGTGAGATAGCTTCCAGTTCTTGTTCTTGATCAACATACCTGTACGCCTCAATAATCTTATGAGCTTTCTTGCTTCTGTACGCAAACCAACCCTGATTATTAGCTACTGACGGATCAGGATTCCAATCAAACGTCTTGCCTTTATTCTTTGATATCTTTTCCAAATGGTCTTCAGCAGATTTGACATTTTCTTCTGTAAATGTAGGAACATCCTGGTCAACATTTGAACGTTGAAATAGATCAGGATATTCCTCTGATGTCACATCTTCAATCTCGATCTCCTCATCTTCGTAAATAAACGACGTATCATGTGAGGAATCATCGTATCCTGTAAGACTTCCTCGTTGTTCACTACCCCCACATCATCCTCGGTTTCCAAAGCATCGAGTTCTTCATCATTCAGTCCCAACAGTAATGAAATCTGCTCACATGTTAGGGACCGATCAACAAATTGACCCACTTCAATTTCATCGGCATTGACCATACTTCATACCACCCCCTCTTTATCCATAAATAATACAGTGTTGGCCTTGATCGACTCGATTGGTTTATCATTTTTCGATTCTTGATAAACAATCAACTGTTTATCCAAATCACACCCACCGCTCGTTCCAACATTAGAGGATGAACCGTGAGCTTGTTTCGGCTCACAACCTCCAGCACCCGAAGCATCAGGATCTTCATCGTCGTTCTTCAGCTTCTTTAGTTCATCATCTTTACATGTAAGCTGAAGAATAATATCCTCTTATTCCTTGATTTTCACCCCCTGAGAAGTAACAATCTCACGGAGGGCCTTCATTTCCTTTTGACAAAAGGTAACATATCCCATCAGACGACGTTGATTTTACAGCATTTGCTCTTGAGCCTGACGATCGGCCGCCATTTGATTCTCGTACAGATGAATTAAACTCAAGAGCATGTCCGTCTGATGAGTTGCCGACATGGTATGAACTAAAGGATGAACCGGATGTATTGGACCTTGAGGACGTGTAATTCTCATAAATGTGACGTCCAGAGGTTGATTAGGCCTCATAGTCGGTGTCGGAGGAAAAACCTAAACAACAGCAGCATGCCTTGGTATCTCTAATAATACTGATTGATGAATCATACCAAGCCTAGGGTCTGATGTCAGCGTATTCGTCAAAGTTAAGGACGTGACGTCGAAGACTCACTCAAAAATAAATGATTACAACTAATTAGATAGTGGTAAGCGGGTATCGAACACAGGAACTTGGTGGAAAATGCGTTTCTAAGTAGTTATGTAATATATCTATATTAATATAAGTGCAGAAAATAATTTCAAATATTTGGTTGTTTGGTTTTGATTAATGAAAATAACTGAAACAATTAAACGAGTTTTAAAACAATATGAGAAACAATGCTCTCCCCCGATTTCAGGTTTTCAATGTTGATAATGTTAATGTTTACATTTGGGATAGACTACATATACTTAGTTCGTGAGAGTGTGTTTGAAAGTGATAAAAGAGGACTAAGTACTTGGATTATAAAAATGCAAGGTTGTCACTCGATAATCAGATTAATATAGTTAACCCTAATTCTCTTCTAATAAATCTCGATTGCCTATGGCACCAAGAACGGATAGTCAAGAACACGGATTTATACTATACTAAAAATTACAAAACAAACTCACAACCACCATAGCAATACAATATTATGATAAATTTACTATCCCACAAATAACATAAATGAATAGCAAGTATTCAATCGAAAACCTTACACTTCGGGAGAGAACACAACGAGGATTACCCACACATCATTTGATTCATAATCACATCAATTAGGTTATATGAATGAATCACAAACATAAACTAATGATTACAATTACCAAAATATTTTTCTTCCTCTTCCAAATTCGTCTCTAGGGTGTCCTTCAATGAAAGATATATGAAAAGACCCACCAAAACGTAATAAAAAGCAAGTAATTTTCGGCAGTTACAGCCCGGACCGTGGCCCACGGTCCAGACCGTGGGTCACGGTCCACTCCACGGTTGTAATAAGGGCCATGGTACAGTCCTTTCTGCCATTTTGTTTAACTTGGACCGTGGTCCACGGTTCACACCGTGGCCCACGGTGGACCTCATCTACAATCTTCATTTTTCATGTATTTTAACATCTCTCGAATCTCCGGTTCCTTCGGTTGCCTCGTTATACACCATAATAGCTCCGGAACCTCCTTTTAACCTGAAATTAACCACACAACAGTAGTTATCCATTTCCCACGAAATTAACACTTAATGCATGGATTTTTATATCGATTAAGCACACTTACGGGTCATCCTCCGATGCACCCGTCAAGTGGCACCGTCAGTCTTTGAGGAGTATACGACCTTGGAGCTTGAGGTACGAACGACACACCCGATCCTTGAGTTATACGACGTTTGGATGGATCATCACGAGCCACCTCTTTTCCTTTATGTTTCCGTTGAGCAGCTTGAGAACTTGCTGCCTCAATGTCAACACGTCGTTGGTCACTTCCCTGTCCACAATCATCACCATCATCCCCATCATCACCACCTTCGTTCCCACCTGGACCTCTTCACGTTCGGAATTCGAGTCATCGTGGATCCAACGATCATCAGAAGGAATCATACGCCGGATTAGACAGATGACCAATCAAACGTTTAGTCCTCGGCGTTTGATCATGCCTATAAGATTTCACCCACCTTACCGTATCAGCAGTCATATGCTTCGTCTTCAGCACGTCATTCTCCAAAGTTTGCCCAATCACCAAATCAAGAAAAAGATCTTGAATGATCTGCTGTAAGAACCCTAGGTACATAAGGAATTTGCCTTTTCTATTCTTGACCAGGCAATTTTCCTTGAGATGGTAGAAGAAAATCTCAGAGAAATTGAACGGTTTGTTCAAAATCAAAGCGACAAATGCCGGTTGTAGCATAATTCGGAACTCGTCGTATCCTCCCTTACGTCCACCAAGGCAGTGAATAAGGGAGTTTAATAGATACTTGTACATGGGGCACAGGTCCGCCTTGTTATACATGGAACGATCAAGTTCACCAGAATAGAATACACGATTAACTAAACCTCGGATCAACCTCTTATCGAACTCATACGGGTTGTCCATGTTATCGTCAAACCGCAGCACCCGTCGGATGACTTCGGTTGTAATAACGACTGGTTTCCTATCAATCTCAGCAATGATATGGTTTTTGGACTCAACAAAACGAGCCGAATTACAAAATGGTCGTATAATGCTGAAATGGATTGTCGGGTTAACAATTGCAGCGTAGCCAATGCGAGAGCGTCGTATGAAGGCTAGAATATCTCCAAATACGTCTGCATCAGCAAAGTTTCCCCCCACGAAGGCACAAATATTATGCTTCTTATCAAATGGTAATAACGGAGATGCAGACTCTTGCCGTTGTTGTAGTGGTTGTTGCTCGGCCACGGGGAATTCTTGAACAACTTCATCAACCATAACTTAGAATACATAAACCCGTGATTTAGTAAAACGAATAGTCAAATAATATAACATAAATTATTTAAAAAATTAATTTTGGATTTTTCAAAATAATTCTAAATGTGATTCGTTAACAAATCTTGACAGATACGTTATAATATATTAGGCAATTCGTTATAACGAATTTCTTAATTCGTTATCCAAGCCAGACCACGACTTAGGCATAACAAATCACCCCCACAAGAATAACGAATTAAAGAACGAATGGGAGGTAATTCGTTACCAAAATTACGAAGAAGGTGATTCGTTAAATACATCATAACGAGTTGGACATGAATGAGTGTCCATTCGTTAATAACTAACGAATCAACACCAATAATTAACGAATTTAGCTATACAAAGTCCAAGTCAAAATTAAAAAGAAGTTAGAAAGTCAACCATGCAACCCAGAATCAATTACACCATGTAAGACGATGTAGAGACCTATAATGACTAAAATCGAGTCGAAAATACATCGATAGTCAACCTATAGTCCCATCTAGTGTGAATCTAGGTATAACTTAGGTTACTGAAGGTTTATTTTATAAGTTAAATCCGTCAACAAATTCAATTAAAAAACCCATGAAATGGTTATGAAACTCGACGAAAAAGATTGCGTTCTGATCCTCTATATCTTAAGAAACTCAATTGATGATCAAAATAGGGTTTTGTGATGGTCGGTTTTTCTGGAAAAAATTTGGCAGGGGTTCGCTTAAGGAAGAAGAAAAGTGTTTTGAACAATGAGATGAATCGTTCTCAACTATTCATTATATTGGACGAATTAGCACACATCCCAAGACAACGAATCAGCTGATCATTAATACAAATGTAACGAATTAGCCAATTTGTTACACCTAAAACGCATAACTTAAAATAACTTTAAAAAAATATTAAATAATATGTAAAAATAAAAAAAGAAAATTTTTTGGTATTTTTCATAAGCTTTTCTAATATTTAAATTTAAATCCGAAAAGTATACTAAACTAGAAAACAAAATATTTTTGTATTTTTGAGTGTTTTACGATAGCAGTACATGTTTTTATGAGCTTAAGCAGAGAATCATAGTGACCAAATTGCCCTTCCATCGCAGTTTTATATTTTAGCGTTATTATGACTGACGTTAAGTCGGTCATTGATATTGTTGTCCACTTAAATCTTATAACAAACTGTCAAGTATATTTTTTTTGTGATATGATTAAATGTTCAATTAGAGCACAGAATATCAGAAACTATCAGCCTCTAATCTCAGTTCAAGCTTAATTTGATTTTTAGCGTATCACCCCAACTTGACTTAAACCATTATATTGTCGATCAAAATTTGAATTTATAGATATTTTTTAGCAATGCACCAAGTTTCCTTTACTGTGAGTGAGTATGCACGAGTCCATCTGTAGGCTTACATACATTGTATCCCCGGGGGTCTGTTTCTTACTGGTATTTAGACGCGCGAAAGGGAGGAACAAATGTATGACTAACAACGGATTTTGATCAAGACAGTAGTTTAAATTGTACGATGTAAAGCAGTGGTCAAATTTAATGACTTTAGGTTTGCTCTAAATGAGTTTGAAATATTCATGCATATGAATACCCAGATGATTAAGCCGCATAAAGACTCACAGTGTCCAGAATCCGAATACTTGTTATTTGCTTTATTTTATTTTTGGTGATCAGACAAATAAAAGGCTTGAGTATAATAGGCTATTACATTTCTGCCATCATTACCGAGATTTTTGGTAGAGACTAACACCTCTTTCAATTTGGCGTTTTTTTAAGTTTATATCACACACTTTACTCTAACGGCTTGTTTATGACATATCAATGCACCAATGCAATTAAGCACTCAGCCTTTTAAGCTTATTTCTTTTTAGATATGGGACCAGATGATCAATGTACTATCATTTTCTCTTTTTGCTTCAAAACTCATTTTTGAGGAGCATAAAAATAAATTCAATCACCCCAGTCACTTTCAGTCTATAGTTTAATGGCTATCCTATCAATCTACAAGTAGATAAGAGGACCAAAACATGCAAGCATGTTCCACAAACTTAAATAACCGACATAATTTTCAGCGAGAGAATTAAATAACAGCACACAACAGTCGCCCCAATTACTTTCCATTATCAGGTAAATGGCTATCCCGAACATTTACAAGTAAATATCAGGACCAAACATATACAAGTAAATGTCCTTCAAATATGAGTAAATGACATAATTTTAAGCGAAAGTATGAAAAATCTTTTTGGTTTTTCTCTGTACATACATAATAACACAATCTTTTTGTCTTTTCGGATTTTTCTATACAAACGAAAAACACAATCTTTTTCTTTTTCAATTTCCAAAACTAAAAAAGCACACTATTTTTGTATTTATCAAAGTTTTAATATTTTCGGTTTTTCTATATACAAACAAAAGCACAATAATTTTGTATTTTTAATTTTTCACCCCCAAAACCCAAAACATAAAAATAAATGTAAGAAAATATACAAAAAGAAAATAATGATAATTATCCTTGTTTAAGGACTTCAGCAGGTGTTTTAGGACCGTTTAGACCAAGTAAAAAGTTAAAACGAGTTTTGTCAAGTGCATTGGTAAACAGGTCAGCACGTTGAAAATCCGTGTGCACCTTTTCAATGTCAATTAATTTCTTTTCAAAACAGTCTCGAATGAAATGATTTCGAATCTCAATATGTTTTGTTTTCGAATGTTGCACAGGGTTTTTGGTGATACTTATGGCAGCAGAGTTATCAATTAAAATTGGAGTAGTAAGAAACTTCAAACCGTAGTCGCGCATATGTTTTTGGATCCATAGAACCTGTAAACAGCAACTCGAGGCTGCCACGTATTTTGCCTCAGCGGTTGAAGTGGAGATCGTTGTTTGCTTCTTACACTGCTAGGAAACAATCCGGCTTCCTAAAAATTGACAACCCGCTGTAGTCGATTTGAAATTAATCTTGCATCCTCCATAATCAGAATCGGAAAACGCAGTGAGTTCGATGCTATCGTCCTTGGGATACCATAACCCGATACCAGGACTTCCCCTCAGATAGTGAAGTATACGTTTAACCACCGCCATTTGAGTCCCTCGGGGACTTTATTGGTACCTAGCACACAAACAAACTGCAAACATTATGTCAGGACAAGAAGCAGTAAATACATAAATGAACCAATCATTTCTTAGTAAAGGGTAGGATCTACGGTATCTTCCAATTCATCCGGTGACAAATTTTGACCCACGGGAAGAGGCGTCGAAGGGATTTTTCCGGCAGTGATCTTGAATCAGCTCAAGACATCGTTCACATATTTCATGTGATGAATGAAGATTCTTTTAACAGACTGATGAACCTGCAACCCTAAGAAGAAATTCATCTCCCCTATTGAGCTCATTTCAAACTTCGTATGCATCGATTTCTTAAAATCCTTACAAAGCTTGTCGTTTGTTGAACCAAATATAATGTCATAGACATATATTTGTACAAGGAGCAGATCATCACCAACGTTCTTATAAAACAGAGTGCAGTCCATAGTTCCTCGCTTAAAGCCATTATCGGTAAAATGGTCAGGAAGTGTGCCGTACCAAGCTCTCTGGGCTTGGTGTAGACCATACAGATCCTTGTTCAATCGGTAAACACGGTCCGGATAATCTGGATCTTCAAAACCAGGAGGTTGCTGAACAAACATCTCTTCATGTAATTTCCCATTGAGAAACGCACTTTTGACATCCATTTGATAAACTTTAAGGTTTTTGAAAACAGCATAGGCTAAGAATATTCGTATAGCCTCCAAATGAGCAACTGGGGCATATACTTCCATGTATTCTATGCCTTCTTGCTAATTAAGACCTTGAACAACCAATCGTGCTTTGTTTCTGACGATCACTCCTGGATCGTCCTTCTTGCACTTAAATACCCACTTTGTCGGAATTGGTTTCTTAACTCTAACTGGTTTATCATTGAGATCCCAAATACCCAGTCGATTAAACTGTTGCAATTCCTCTTGCATAGCTTCTACCCAAGATGGATCAGCAAGAACCATACGCACATTTGTCAGTTCAACTTGAGATAGGAAGCAAGTGTATTTCGCGAGATTTATGATCCCGAGGAATGCATATCGGCATACACACACAATATGTGAGAATAAGTTGAATTAGCAACTTGAAGACGTGTTTGCACACCTACATCAAGATCACCAATAATGTTGTCCTGTAGATGATACGAATGAATCTGAAGAATTAGATTCTCAAGCACAACATTTTCAGATAAATTAGTTAAACTTTTCTCAGCATCATGAGATGATTCACCAATCTCATGTGTTTCAGTTAATGGAGCCGAGGAAGAATTAACAAAATGACTATCATCGGATGAGATAGAAATCACATCAGAAACATCAAGAAGATCATCTTGCAAAGCATCCTGAAAATTAGAACCAGAAGATCTTGGAGGTAAGAATTGATTTTTAAAATATGCACGCACCAAGTCTTCATCTGTTGATCGACTATTTGAGTGAATGAGTTAAATAAACTCTCGTAATCGAACATCCAATCAGGTGCTTTACCTTGAAGAGGTGTGGTATATGTTTGACAATCAAGATGGTACCACTCCTCAACACAACCATAAGTAAAGTTAAATACACGTTTCTTAGGTGATACGTAACCCAAGAAATAATATTCAATAGCTTTTTCTTCAAATTTTCCCGCATCTTTCTTTAACATAGTACAAGGACACCCGAAAGGCTCCAAATTCTTTAAGTTAGGCTTTCTCTTGTTCAAAAGTTCATAGCTTGTCTTTTAAAGCTTCTTCACAGTCAAAACACGATTAAGCGTGTAGCAAGCAGTATTCACAGCCTCGTTTCAGAACTAAATAGGAAGCTTAGAATCTGCAATAAATGTTCGAGCCGCTTCAACCAATGTTCAATTCTTTCTTTCTGCCACACCATTCTGTTGAAGTACATAAGCAGCACTGTATTCTCGATGAATTCCTTTTTTAATACAAAAGAAATCCAATACATTGTTCTTAAACTCCGTACCATTATCACTTCGAATACATTTCACTTTCGGTTTATATAGTGATTCGATCTTCGTGATTAAATTTTGAACCAAATGGGTGTTTGATCTTTTGAACTCATAAATAAAACCCAAGAATATTTTGAATAGTCATCAATGACAACTAGATAGTACCAATCACCAGCGATACTTGCACGATTCACAGAACCGAACAAATCCATATGAATTCGTTCCAGTGGAGTATCATTGGTATTGATTAATTTAGATGGGTGCGACTTCTTCTTCTGTTTGCCCTTTTTACAAGCAACACAGTGGTCAGTTAACTTAAAATATTTCAAGGAAACACCATCAACTAGATCATTTGCCATTAAATAATTCATTTTCCTCACATGAATATGACTCATCCTTCTGTGCCACATAATCGTGTCTTTTTCTGTTTCCTTAGAAACAAAACACGTTTCAAAAGAAGTAGATACCTGAGAAGTCATGTTTAACACATAAATATCATTCGATCGAGGAGATCGCATAACTACCATATCCTCAGGAATAACATATCCTGGTTTCAGTATTATGCACTCCTTATCATTAAATACGGCTGTGTATTTCTTATCACAAATTTGTGACACACTCAACAAATTATGATCAACTTTGTCTCAACAATTAACTTTCTCAAATGTGATACTTCCATTTGACACATCTCCTTCTTTTGTGATCAATCCACCCGAATTCCCTACAAACGCTACATACCCTCCTTTTATATTCTTGACATTTGTTAAGAAGTTAATATTGCCGGTAATATGACGAGATCATCCACTATCATGAACTCTGTACATGAATGAGAGCATCCAGTTTTCACCAGAAACATTCTTGGATGAACTCTGCACATGAATGAAAAATGATCAGTTCAAAAAGGAAGCCAAGGCCTCAGTCTTGGGCACCTCTTGAGTTTCACTCGAAGATTTAATGTCTATTGAATCCAAATGTTGTTTAGCCACTTGTGGTCATTTAGACTTTCGTCTTAAGTATGCAGCTTGAACTACATTTGTATTTACATTTTTGCAAATAGGTTTTGTTGGAACGAATTTGGACTTTGAACTACCTGAGTTTTCATCAACATAAACCACCTTTCGAGGGTTCACATCAGAAAACATGATATGAGTTTCATCATCAAAGGACATCAGTCTTTTGAAAATCTCCTTAATCACATGAACGTGTTTAGAATGTTCCTTGATAAATGGGTGAAGATTTTGTGATTTCTTCAGTCCACAATTCCTAACTACATGACCTTGGTCACCATAGGGAAAACACGTTCTCATGTCAACACACTCACGTTGTGGTTTAACAGGAACTTGTGCAACCGAAGGTTGATGAAAAACACCAGCAATGGGACCTTTGCTGAAATCATCAAATGTCACAGATTTTCTTTTTATGTAGATATCAAGATTTGAACAATTTGAAAAGCTAGGTAATGTGTCAGTTCCGTTTGATTTAACAAATTGCACATTCTTAGCAGATTTTAACAATTGTTTAGCTTTTATCAAAGGATTTGTTACATTTGACGTTTTGGAGTTCACTAACTTATGTTCAAGATCTTGTATCTTGGAAGTTTCATTCTGAAAAACACTTTTAATCAATTCAGGCTTGATTAGGTTAAGCGGAATGTCTTTCTCAGTGAAAAATTTGTTAAACCCTTTCAACTTAAACACTCGACCAATAGATGGTAGAATTGACAAAACGCATGAAGTCCTCATCAGAAATCTTTGGTTTTTCTGATTTCTTAGCTTTAACCTTAACCGATTTTTCCTTTATCACTTGCGATGCATTCGAACCATACACAGCCTCCTCAAATTCATGAGGTTCACATAAACTATGATTTGAATGTGGAATGTCCGGGTTATTTTGTACAACATCAGGTTCAAATACATCCTCAATAATTACCTTCTCAACATTTTCAACAAAGACTTTGTTGCTTTGAATATGAGGTTTTTGTGATGAAGATTAAGCATTCAAATTGTCATTTTTAACCACTGTAGGTTTTGTCTCAACAACAGGTTCATTAACAACAGTTTCCTCTTTTCCCGCAAAAGGAATTGCGGTATAATCATTATGAAATGGTGGTAGTACTTCAACAAAACCTACACCTTTCTTTGAATTATTTTGCTTACCAGACACTTCGATAATTTCATTTAACAAAAATGATGAATTTCTAAATTTGCCCAATTTGCTTTTCCAATCAAGAACCTCATTTTCAAGTTCGGTAATCTTAGTTCAATGTTTCAAAATATCTTGAAATTGTTGATCAATAAATGTCATTTTGACAGACAATTCAGCTTTCAAGTCATGGTTACTAACAGAAAATGCTTCGATTTTCTCCCTAGATCTCATTTGTGATTCTAGTGATTGTCTATATGTATCCTTAATTGAAGCAATTTCTTTTACCAATATGTCATTATGATATTTTAACGATTCTAACCTAGGCATAATACTGTCACACGCAACACAAGGCACAGTTGCAGATAATTTAACAGAAGAAGAGGAAGAACTAACCTCGTAAATCTTTGACATGCAAGCGAAAGAAGTTGGTTGCATATGAAACAAATAATCAGAATCTGATTCCGTTTCATTGTCAGATGACAACTCATTCCCACTTGCATCTTGAAATCTGTCATTCATCTTGAACATTTCCAAGTTAGCTTGATTATCGTTGCACAACAATCTTTGAGGCCAATCAGTTCCATCAATAGCTAGAAAACAAAGCTTGTGATCCCGAAGCAGAAGGTTTACCGCCAGAAGGTTTTTTAGCATTATTACCCTTTTTCACAATACTTCTTTCATGACTTCGCGGTCCATTATACTCTTTCTTTGGCTTATCACACTCTTTTGCAAAGTGACCAAATTCTTGACAGTTAAAGCACTTGACTTTCAGCTTATCGAACCCAATTTTCTTGTTCAAAGCTGGTAGATCTTTACTAGTTCTTTGCATGAATTTCTTCACTTTTCTAAAAATCATTGCCATGTTCCACTTAAGATCCATAAGTTCCAAATCATCGGGATCTGTTTGATCATAATCTTCATTGGTTAACTCACTCTTGGCAATCTTGCTACCCACTAGATTCTCATACGATGTCATAAAAGCACACAGATTCGAGAAGTTCTGCTCAGCTTCTTTCATATTCACGTTTGGTGGTGGAGTGAACTTGTTTGTAGAAGAAGATCCATCAGATTTATCAGTGTTTCCAGATTCCATAAAACATACATTTGGATCACTATAAGTTGAAGATCCCACATTCGCATTTTGAGTGAGAAATGCAGTGGTCGGAGCTGTAGTGCTGCTTAAAGGCATATTTCCTCCATAAAAATATGGATCTTGAATTTCTTTTGACGACTTCTGACACTTCAAATCATATTCTCTAGCTTCCACTTTTTGCATAAATTCTGAAGCAGTTAGATTTTCATTATGGAAATAGTTGTTTTCTTTCAAGACCTTGAGAAATATTGAATACGAACTAGGTAAAGCATTCTTCACTGTATCAATTTTGTCAGATTCAGTGGGTTCCATCTTCAATTTGAACATTTCTGCTATCAAATGGTTAAAACGAGTAAGAATCTCTTCAACAATTTCACCTTTCTATAAATTAAAGTTTCGAAATTGAAACTTCAACATCACGTTCTTGCTTTCTTCTGTGTTTCCCATGCTTCTCATCTTAATATGTTGGAACAACGAAGCACATACCTTGATACTTCCAACTTGATGAAATATGTTATCAGGTAAAGCCATTGTCAAAGTTGAGTATGCTTTGGTCTCAATCTCTAACGCTTTCTTTTCTCTTGTGAGTATTGAGAAAAAGCCTTTGGAGTAAAACCAGTTGTTTCACTACCAAACATCGGAACAGTATAAACTTCATCAAGACAATGAGAACAGTCAGATGAACAGAACCAAGATGTGCACGAAAACATGGTTCCCATTTGGCAAAATCACTGAATTTCATCAGTCTTGGACATTTCGAATGAGATCCAATTTCCGCATCGAGGTGTAACATTTGTTGCATAAGTACATTTTGAGATGCCAATGCATAAAAACCAGCCAATTTAAATGAAAAGTTTAAATTTAATAAAATTCCAAACTTGAGGGTTAAAACTGAAATTTTAGTAACAAATCGGGAACAGTGAAGTTAACGAACTGGGTGAAAGAATGATAAGGAATTGGGAACAGTATCTTAGCGAACTAAGTGTGGTTTGAATAACGAATTAGGAACATTATTTTGACGAACCATCAACGAATTAAGTTTAACAAATCAGTAACGAATCAAAGATACGTCACCAACGAATCACTGACGAATCAGTATAACGAATCAATGACGAATAGTTGACGAATTAAGATGACGAATCAAGGACGAATAAGTAACGAATCACGGAACGAATCAATAGACGAATCGATAACGAATCAATGAATGAAAGTGTAACGAATAAGGAAGCACGAACTGGGAACAGTAAGCATGAATAAGCTACGGTTGCTAACGAACAAGGTTGTTAGACAGTTGTAACAAACTCGCCACGTGGCACGAATCTGACACGAATTAGTTAAGAAATAATAACGAATTAGACAAATGGTTAACGAAATGAGTATAACGATTTAACATCATATTCAAATCTTCAAACAGATCTTCAAATTTATTCAATGTAAATTCCAGAAATCTGGAAATTCCTATATTCAAGATCAACCAAAAACCTAAACCCAAATTTGTAATACTACCTCAATACACTACAAAATTGTCCAAATCGCACATCAAATTACTTGCAAACCACTTGCGAATCCAAATATACCTATCCCGTATCCGTTAATCGATCAACCAAACCTTAATTACCAAAACTCATTCCCCTGTTCCGTACACTTACAGATCCAGTCCAAACTCAATCCAATCAACCTCAATATCCAATCCAATTTTACACACACGTACCTCGAACTTTACCAAACACAATCCGAACCAAAATCAATCCAGAATCAACAGTATCAACTGTTAATTCAATCAAACTTGATGAAAATTTAATAAACCGAAATGTAATCAAATAAACGTCAATTACTGATCCAATAACATTTAGTTAAGAGCAATCTAACACCTATAGGCTCTGATACCACTTGTGAACATGTAATAATCATACAGATCAGATCAATATTGATTATCGGATGAGATCTATACCTTAAGATCTAGTTTATGATATGCTTATAATTAGTTTTATATATATATATATATATATATATATATATATATATATATATATATATACTAGTTTGATCATCCAGTGCTATGGGAGTTTATTTAAAGTTTTGTTTTTAATCGTTTTGCTATTTTATGATGATTATTTTATTTTTTAACGTAGCTTTGTTTTAATTTAATACACATATATTAGTTTGTTATTATATTTTTTAATGTTTGGGTATTATCAGTTGAGATGTTTAGGTTTTTTAGATTTTTAACGAACACGAGCATGTTGATTTTTTTAAAAACATGAGCACAAATATTTGTCTAATGAAAAAAGAGGCATTGATTTAGTTGACGATGGTGAGTAGTATTGGAAGTTAATCAACGATGGAGATGATAGATCAGCAACGAAGAACATGTAAAGCAAATAAATTATATTAGTGTTTAATAATGAAAGTGTTTATCAATAAATGAGATCTTATAACCCAATTGAGGGCTATTAGAGTTTGGTAAGCCACATAACCCGTGAAAATTGTTCTTTGATAATTAAGGGGTTATTTCACAAATAAATGAGATGTTATAACCCGTTTAAGGGTTATCCGGGATTGGTGAGACCCCATGACCCGTGAAAATTATTGTTTGATTATGAAATAGTTTTACAATTAAATGAGATGTTATAGCCCATTTAAAGACTATCCGGGTTTGGTGAGACCCATACCCGCGAATTCGGGTAAAATGCATGAGAAACCTCCATTTATAAATCAAGCAATCTGATGGCTCTAGAGTATGGGGGGGGGGGGACAACCTGAGAGCGACACATAGGATTTTATGGTAGACAATTATATAGATAGTTAGATATATATATATATATATATATATATATATATATATATATATATATAGGATCAGGATCATGAGAGAACTTTTTGAAAATTGAGAACTATGAGAACCATTTTGGACCACGAAAGACCCAAAAATAAAAAAAATCATAAAATAAAAAAAAACACAAAAACGAAAAAAGTAAAAAAAACCAAAATTCTTATTTTATCATCCCGGTTTCATTAAAAAAAACTCGGTTTAGCTAAATTATATACACATATGTATAATATATACATATATGTATATTTACATGTTTTTTTATACACATTTGTATAATTTAAGATAAAAAATACTGTGCATATATGTATATTACGTAACTATAGATTAAATAAAATTATACATATGTGTATAATACGACACTTTTTTTTGTTTTTTTTTTAATATTTTTAGTGAAACCGGAATGAAATATAAGAATTTTGGTTTTTTAACTTTTTTTTAATTATTTTTATTTTTTGTTTTATGTTTTTTTTAAAATATTTTTTAAAAGGTCTTTTTAGTGGTCCAAAATGGTTCTCAAAGTTCTTAATTTGCAAAGGGTTCTCTTAGGATCCTTACCTTATATATATATATATATATATATATATATATATATATATATATATATATCTATCTATTCTAATAAAGTAAAATAATTGTAACACGTGTCAGTTTGTGGTTAATCCGTACAATTTTTTTCTCTCCAAAACTTATATATGGCAAATATAAAAAATTATTTACTTTCCTTTTACACTCTATTTATATTATATCTAATTAAATTATTCAATTTTATTTAAATTCTATTTGTATTATATCTATACATTTTTATACAAATAAATATTTACATATTATACTAATGTACATTGTTAGAATATATTTCACAACATATTTGATGAAATTCAAAAATCTACAACAAACCATGTTTATTAAATATTGAAAATTTGTGAAAGACTTTAGCTATATCTTTTACATCGAAATGCCTCATTGTTATAAATTTTCCTTCAGTGGCATTGCTTCATTATCGTATACTGATTATAGAACAACCCATTCTCGATTTAAAAGTCAAATATATTTGATGATATAATACGACTATATTTGTAATACATTTTTTTACATAATATAAAGAGGCTTAGTTATCTTTTTTTAATTTTTATTAAATTATTTATTGTAATTTATACATTAATTTATCCCGTGTAATACATGGGTTTCTAAAGCTAGTATATATATAATAGTAATTGTAATATGTGTATTAGTAATATGTTAATCGAATAATTGAGCGAGAGAGAATTTGTACTGAGGTTCAATACATTAACTCAAAAACTTAAATTATGACAGTATGAATACCCTTTAAATAGACGATGGAGACCAGTTCGTTACACAACCCGTAAGAATTGGCTCCAGTTCGTTAACTTACAAGACACAAAAGGAAAACATAACGAATCAGTGATTCATTATGCCCTCATTCGTCAACATTCCATGACAAATGGAAACTTACATAACGAACTACAGTCCATTCGTTAAACACCCTTAACAAATGGGCTTTACACATAACGAACTGGCTAATTCGTTAAACATCCTTAACGAATTAGCCTTTACATTAACAAATACCCTTACACTATAATAATGATAAATTACAAACGATATTACAAAGACTCAAGACGACCAAACTGTGCACTAAAAAATGGTGAGCCTGACGTGAATCGAACACGCAACCTTCTGAATCGGCAGGTCAGACCAATTGAGAGAGCGTCTACGAGCCCTGATCTAGCCGTTAACCCGATACATCAACACGAGATCGATACTTTAAATAATACTTTATAGATAAATAAATATTTTCGCCAAAATTTTCAAGAAGGAAGTAACACTTATGAGGAGTAGTCAGAAAAAATTCGTTCAAGAAAAATTTCCCCGCTAATATACTTTATTTTTTACGAATGGCCTCTCCATTCGTTATCTCTATTCGTTAACTTAATCACCATTCGTCAACCAGTCACTCATTCGTTACACACTTAACGAATTACCTTCATTCGTTATCATTAACTTAACGAATTATCTTTATTCGTTACCATTAATTTATCGAATTAACTTAACGAATTACCTTCATTCGTTACCATTAACTTAACGATTTAACTTCATTCGTTACCATTAACTTAACTAATTAACTTAACGAATTTCCTTCATTCGTTACCATTAACTTAACGAATTAATTTAACGAATTTCCTTCATTCGTTACCATTAACTTAACGAATTAATTTAACGAATTTCCTTCATTTGTTACCATTAACTTAACGAATTACCTTAATTTGTTAAAGCCCCGTAATGAATTACCTTAATTCGTTAAAACCCCGTAACGAATGGCTACAAAACAAAACTAATTAGGAAGTTGGATCTATAACTGTTCAAAAGAATCCGTTTTCGCCAGAAAATACTATTACGGCAGCCAGAAAAACGTAGATCTGACCGGAATCTGCAGCTTTGAACTTCATCAATGGCAAATTCATCAAAACACCATAATATACCATGAAAATCTACTCGAGCATTCGGATTTTCATACTGATCACGAATCTATCATCCAATTAAATTAACAAACATTGGTTTGATCTGAATTTGATCAAACAGTACCTTGCTCTTCCATGGTAAATCAATCAATTCACCATAGTTAACCATTAGATTGCACAGGAAGCTTCGTCTTCCATCAATAAACACAAATTTACCGTCAATTCCATCTATAACACCCTAATTTAAACCAAATCTGATCAAAATCCGATAAACACGAAGAACATCAATGAAGCCAAATTCGATACCATAATCGATGCATCGAGAGCAGCCGTCTGCTCTGATACCAATTGAGAGAACGTCTACGAGCCCAGATCAAGCCGCTAACCCGATACATCAACACCAGATCGATACTTTAAATAATATTTTATTGATAAATAAGAATGAATACATTATAGGGAATAATAGCTTATGGAGAAGATAAATTACAACTTAGATCTCGGATCTCTTTCTAATTATGAACATGAGCTGCCTATTTATAGGCCAAAGCTCCCATTCGTTAAGTTAGTCTCATTCGTTATACTGTAGTAACGAATGAGACACCATTCATTATTTTTCCATAACGAATGGTAATAACTTAACAAATTAGCCATCATTCGTTATGCCTTCATAACGAATGGGCCTCCATTCGTTATATTAGATAACGAATGGGCTTATAACTTAATGATTAATCTAGTCAACTAACGAATGGACCTCATTCGCTATACAATCCATAGCGAATGAGCCATTTTACATTAAATAAACAGATTATACAATCTATAACATATTCGATTGCTACGAACACCAAAATCGTGCACTAACAAAAGTCTAACTTGCGCAAAACTTATGCGAAAGTTTTCCATAACTAATTTACGTGCAAAATAATAATATTCAAAATAATTAAGATTTTTAATTTCGTTTATCTGAAAGCTTATGACATACGGGAATTAGACCAAAAGTTTGATCAAACGAAAGCTTTGGCTATTTGTAATCTTGAGTCACACGAAAATTCGGTCACTCCAAAGTTAAGCCACATTTTTATTTATTTAAGCGAATCTAGACCATTTGAATATTAAAACAAAAGTTACTATGTTGCACTAAAATAAATAAATTTTGTTTAAATAATGGCGTGCAAAAATAATCGCACCCGAAAGTAATAATGAAACAAAAGTAAGTAATAGGGAAACTAAGCTCATGCAAAGTTAGTGTCAAATGAAACTAATGCGTGAAAATTAAACAAATAAGGCACGCAATAATGCGAAACAAAATAAGGCACCCAAAATTAAAGTATCTAGGCTACACGAAATTAAATTCATACGAAATTAGTTATTCAGAATATAAAAAAAATATGGAATGTGATAGATTTTCGTACTGTCATATACGTGAGTGATCCTAATTTGCCGTTCAAAAAAAATTTTATTTATGGGTCCTACGAAAACCACTTTGTTTATTGTTTAAATATAGAATTTAATAAGGATAAAGTAATTAGGTGGGTTTTTAATTTTAATGAGTGGTTTGCTTGAATTTCGCACACCAAGACTCATTGAAAAAAAAAAAGAAAAAAAATATATTTTATGATCTTATAATTTATTGTTGGACTAGCCTGGTGAGTCCATATGAAACACATGATGACAACATGATAAGGGTAAAAGACTTTTGCAACCGTAAAATAATTTCAAGAAATCAGTTGTTGTTGTTGCTGTTGCTGCGCTGCTGCTGCTGTTGTTGTTGTTGCTGTTGCTGCGCTGCTACTGCTGTTGCCGTTGTTAACCTGTATATAAAAGGAAATGGACGGCGTTACTGTAGCAATTCTACAGTAACGGGTATATTTGTAATTATTTTGTTTTTTCGTGGCTTTCTTTATTACTTTGTTTGCCTTTACCGGCGGCTCTTATCTCATCAATAGGGCTTTGGACTTCCACTGTTTTACCAATAAGCTCTTCTGTTCCAAGTACTGGCGGTGATCGGTGGCGCTGCGATTTGCGCCGTCGTGGCTTGGCTGTGCGCCACCGGATGCTTCGACTTCAGTTAGAACTCTGATCTTTTATGTTGTTTTCTTTCTTCATTGTAGATGTCGGTGGCCTCAATTGTTGTTTTGTTGAATTGTTTATGGTATGTGGATTGATTTCGTTTAGTTATGAACGGAGGTGATGACTGTTTCAGACTAAACCTTTTTTCTAAAGGTTGAGCCATGGGTTCGATATGTGTTAGTAAAATAGAGAAATCAATTCCCAATCGCAGCTGATCATCGATTGATTCACAATTGAATTGCATATATATACACATCCTCCTGTGCAAATTGTTTGATGTGTTAAGATGTTAACTTGAATTATGTTTTGAAAAATGAGTAAAAGAACCGGACTGAAGAGGTAGGTCCCAGCAGAGCCCAGTTGGACCCGCAAGACTCACCTTAAACAGGGACGTCTGCGCAGAGACCAACTGGATCCGCAGGACCAACCATGCTCAGAGACGTGACGTCCTTACGCGCAGTACGCAAGCTGTTCCCGCAGGAAATGCCTCCCATGGTGAAGGACTCCGCCTGTTCCCGCAGCCTCGGATACAAGCCATGAGGGAAGGCCACCCGCGCAGCATGGCTACACGCACAAGGTACTTAGCTCTCGATCATTCAGTGTCACCTGAAGGAATGAGCAAAGCCGGGAGCAATCCCGCACAGAGGCGGGAGGGGGAATACTCCCGCCCAAATAAGCCAGTCTGTATACTGAAGGATCTTTTACTGTACCTGACGAGGTATGGGCGAAAGATCTGATCAGAGATACGACAGCTCACTGATACAGTATGGCGAGCAGCATGCTCCTGTACTGTATCACTATTAGCCGCTGCCTACTCACCAACTACTGTCATACCACGTGCGTAGCCGGCAGTTGGTGGAAAGGGAATAGTATACAGCAGGCCTGGTCACTATCAGCCGCTGCCTACCCACCAACTACCAGCAGGGCACGTGCGTAGGCTACTGTTGATGAACAGGAACACTGTTGCAGCCGGCCATACCTCCCTGGAAACCTACCTTCGGCTATAAATACCCCAAATGGTATGATCATCACACAACATTACATTATCACATTATCATCATAATATACCTGATATCTGCTCTAGCAATCTCTTAATATACTTTTATATTTAAAGAGCAATCTAGTCTGATTCTCACGCCGGAGGGTGGTCACAAGGAGGAACCCCCCCCTTCTCAGTGACGAGCTCACGGTGTCTGTTTTGCAGGTTATCAGAAGAACCATCTTCCAAGGGTCTAACCCCTCGTGGGAAACAGCTATCCAACCCCCAGGTTACCAGTAATCTGTCCGGGGTCCGGTTAGTGTTTCTTCATTGGCGCCATCCGTGCATAAAGCTAGAACTTTATTTTTCCCCAGTTTTTTCAAACTTCTACAAAGATGGTTAGAGAAATTCCGGTAACCACAACCCCAGCTACTGGGATGAACACCGGCAACACAGTTTTTACAAACACTACCCCGGCTACCGAAGCCGGGGCAAGTGAAGTAAATTTTACGAACACTACCCCACTTACCAAAGCTGGGGCAAGTGCAGTAAATGATCACCTACTGGGATCCACCGATATCCAGTTTGAGAAACGAAGACTTCCCCGCCAGACTCTCGATGAAGTTAAGGCATGGGCGGAGGCACGACAAAAGGAATTCCAGGCTGAGTTGAACGAACGCTTGCGTTCCGTGCAACAGGCCGACGAATTCGAATACTGGGAGGATGACTCGGAGGAATCCGACTCCGACGCGAACCCTCGCCATAGGGCAAAAGGGAAGCGTAAGGAAACGGAATCCCAACCGAAAAGGCATTTTGGACAAGCCTTCAAACCAAAAAGCACAGGTGGAAGTCCACGAGACTTCTCTAAAACGTTCAGACCAAACGTTGCAAATGCAGGAACGTCCAAATTTGCAAGGGACATTGCTGAAGCAATCGCCCCAAAGAGTGCCAAACAAATGCCCAACATAGGCACATATGACGGTATATCTGATCCAGACGATCATTTGAACAGGTTCATAGCGGGGGCAACCGTCAGCAATTGGACGGAACCCACGTGGTGTTACATGTTCCAAATGACGCTGGTGGGGGCTGCTAGAGCTTGGTTTGATCGCCTACCGGTCAACCACATCTACGACTGGGCAGACTTCCAGCAGAAGTTTAGCCAACACTTCAGCCAGCAACGGAAGTATACCGAGGAGCAATGGACAATCCTCAAATGCATACGAGAGGAAGATGAATCTCTGCCAAACTTCATCACTCGCTTCAACTCAAAGAAGCTAAGTTTGGGCAATATCAGCGAAGATCTTGTTCGCGCTGCCTTCATCCAGGGCGCACATGACCCAGAGCTCATCCGCACCCTAACGGGTAAAGATGGCATGCCATCCACATGGGATGGCATCATGACAGCAGCAAAACGCTATGCGGAAACAGAGAAGCAACTGGGTAGAGATCTCCCACAGAGCACAAACCTCTACACTCAGAAGACGAGAGGAGACAACGTCCTCACCGCCAGACTAAATAAAAAGCGAAAGCTAGGCATTTGGCAGTCAAGGGTAAACTTTGACACCTCATCCGGCTTGCAACATCGAGTGGGCGGAAGGGATAATGTACAGTCGCACCGGAACTCCAGATGGACGCCACTCACCAAAAGCGTCACTGAGATATTCGCCACTGAAGAGCTCCCATGGCCAAAGCCTCCAATAATCCGACATCGTCACAATGCTGATCGGAGCAAATACTGTGACTTCCACAAGACAAAAGGCCACAACACTGAAGAATGCATAGACGTAAAGGACATGGTCGAAGCATTTGTCAGAGATGGGACGCTCGCGCACCTCGTGGCGCAATAAAGGCTGAGCAGGCAGGTGCGTGTAGAACCCCAGCTGGGGAAAACACGAATCAATTCCAGCTTCAATATCGAGACTACATGCTGCGTAAAGAACGAGATCCCGAACCAGGTGCGTATCGGCTCGATGACACTCCCATCCCAACAACATGGAAGGGAGCTCATTTACACAGTTTGCATGTAAATCAATTCCAATTTGTAAAGAAAAGGCCAAGAGCCACTTCTAATGGAAATGATTCTCTTTAAGAACATCGAAGCTGATGATTTTACATTTAATACTTTTCTGAACACTAATATGCCGGTTTTCACCGCATAATTACGTGAAGTCATTGCATGGGAAGGCGGTCCTACCCGCACGAACCCAATAACGTGACAAACCTTCACGCAGGTCAGTTTGGGAAAAAGTTCAGCACCCAAAAATGAAAGTGCCGGTCTATCCGCATGAATCATTAAAGGAAACTGAATAATAACCTATCAACAACCGCGCGTCGAACGGTTAAACTATGCAACACTGGTGACGGCGTTCACATTACGTGAAGTCGTTGCGTGGGAAGGCGGTCCTACCCGCACGAACCCAATAACTTGACAAACCTTCACGCAGGTCAGTTGAAGGGGAAGAGTTCAATTATCCCATTAAATGAAAGTGCCGGTCTATCCGCATGAATCATGAAAGGAAACTGAACACTAACCTATCGACAACCGCGCGTCGAACGGTTCAAAACAAAATTCTTAAAAAGGATAAGGAAAACCTACACGCAGGTCAGATAAGGGTAAAGTTTTGCCATCCTACTAAGTGCAAGTGACGGTTCTAACCGCACAATCACGAAAGAGGAAGCAAAACTTCACACCTATTATCAACCACGTTCAAAGGTTAACTTATCCTCAAAGGATGAGGAAAACCTACACGCAGGTCATATAAGGGTAAAGTTTTGCCATCCTACTAAGTGCAAGTGACGGTTCTACCCGCACAATCACGAAAGAGGAAGCAAAACTTCACACCTATTATCAACCACGTTCAAAGGTTAACTTATCCTCAAAGGATGAGGAAAACCTACACGCAGGTCAGATAAGGGTAAAGTTTTGCCATCCTACTAAGTGCAAGTGACGGTTCTACCCGCACAATCACGAAAGAGGAAGCAAAACTTCACACCTATTATCAACCACGTTCAAAGGCTAACTTATCCTCAAAGGATGAGGAAAACCTACACGCAGGTCAGATAAGGGTAAAGTTTTGCCATCCTACTAAGTGCAAGTGACGGATCTACCCGCACAATCACGAAAGAGGAAGCAAGACTTCCTGTTATCAACCACGTTCAAAGGTTAACTTATCCTCAAAAGGTGAGGAAAACCTACACGCAGGTCAGATATAGGTTTAAAGTTAAAGCCATCCTACTAAGTGCAAGTGACGGTTCTACCCGCACAGTCACGAAAGAGGAAGCGAAAACTTTAATCCATTATCAACCACGTTCAAAGGTTAACTTATCTTAATGCCTTAGAAATATCGAAAAGTAAAACCTACACGCAGGTCAGATGAAGGTTAAAGTTTAGCCATCCTACCAAGTGCAAGTGACGGTTCTACCCGCACAATCACGAAGGAGGAAGCGAAACTTTAACCCATTATCAACCACGTTCAAAGGTTAACTTATTCTAAACACTTGGAAAATTGCTAATTTAAACTAAGTATGCAAGTCATAAGTTTATAAAGCAAGGAACCCAAAGAAGGAAATAACAATCTTAGTAAAAAGATTAATATTTCAAGAATATATTACAAGAATGGCCGGGTAACTACCCGCCTAAAAGAAAAAAAAAAAAACTATACAAGTCTATCTTAGCAATGGGAAGGGATCTTCAGGATCAAGCTTCAGGGCCGCTTCCACTTGGACCCGCTCCGTCAGAAGAACGGGGTGGTTCGAGGAACGCTTTGAGGACAGCTAACCCATCATCAGCAGCAGCTACTTCGTCCACCTTTCCACCACTGGATGCGGGAATGCGGCGTATTGGTTCAATGCTTGGTCATAAATGGCTTCGGTATCCACATCGAACAAAGGGAAGTTGGAAGGCGGGACGCCTTTCTTAACAAACCCTAGACCAAGCAGGAAGCCGGCCTTTTCCCCATCCTCATGAGAAGCGTTGAGGGCTGTGGTCATAGCATCATCGTAAGAGGTCTCTGAAAAGACCCGACGCACAACCTACAAAGAAAACACAAGTATTAGAACCTTTTCTTACAAAAGAAAAGCGTGAAGATAAAACTAAACATACCTGAGGCAACGCTTCTCGAAGAAGCCATTGGAGGGCAGCTTGAGCTTCGTTACGGGCGCGTTCGGCTTCGCTCTTGTTAAGGTTGGCAAGTAAAACTTCCTTTGCGGCAGCCTCTTCGACGCCCTTAAGCTTCCGCTCGGCGTGGTCAAGCACCCCCCTCTGGTCCAGGATTTCCTGGAGTTTCTTGGCATCTTCCATTGCCAAGGCATCATGAGCGCGTTGGAGAGCCTCTAATTTGGCCTTGAGCTCCTCATTCTCCACACGCAAAGGCTCAGCAACGGCTTCAGCCTTGGCAGCCCTCTCGGTTGCGTTTCGCGCAGTCTCCCTGGCCAGCCGAAGCTGTTCATTCACAGCTTGGGCAGCCTTGGAGCGGGCCTCGAGTCGCGCCTGAACTTCAACCTCGAGGGCCTTGAAGGCCTTCTCCTTGTCGGCGGCAGCTGCCGCCAGCTGTTGGTTCTCCTCCCGAAGAGCACGCACCTCAGATATGTCCTTGGCGCGAGCTGCTTTCAACTTGTCGTTTTCACGACAAAGCAGCTCGACGCGCGGCTGCATCCGGGCCTGGAGAACCCGAAGCACATTAGTTAGCCTACCCTCCTGGTAGCTAACCATGGCTTCCCACAACGCACCCGGAGGAGCAGCGTGGCGAGCCCAGTCCACGCACTCCACAGGTGTGCGAAGGGTTGTTCCTCGGCCTATGTTCCATCGTGGAACATACACTTCATTGGAATCCGACACTGCAAAAGAAACAAAGGCAGTAAGGAAAAGATGATAAAAAACATAAGAAAAGAAAGGAACCCTACGCACCTGTAGGGTCAATGACTGGCCGATAGCCGCCAAACCCATCACCTGAACCTAAAGGAAATCCATCCAACAGGTCAGGCAGACGGGAAGGTGGCAAAGATCGGCGGGAAGCCCTGCGCGTACCTGATGGTCCGGCCATCGGTGCCGGTGGCGCGGGCATGGTGGCAGCCGCCGTGGTCGCCGTTGTGGTCGCCGCCGCGGTCGCCGCCTCGTAGGCAGCAGCAGTAACCGCCGGCTCTGTGAAGGATGCTGTAAAAATCGCACTCACAGCCGGCGGTGACGTCATCTCAGCTGGAACAGTCTGCTCAGAGGGAGCAACTGAACCAGCGGAAGCAGGCGCAGGCACCTGGGTCGACGCCTCAGGTAGGCTGACCAAGCCTACCGTCATTGGTGGAAGGGTACTCCTCTGCGCTTCACCCCGGAATGCGTCAACATCCACGCCTGCACAAAGAAGAAAGTGTTAGATAAATTTATGAAGTAATAAATCTGCATAGACATTATGATTGTACTTACGGGTTTTCTTGACCCTGAACGTACGGACGGGCGGGGAGGAACCCGATGGAGCCGGCCTCTTGGTACCGGTCACCGTCGTCTTCGTTGGTTCTCCGGAGGTAACGGTCGTAGCCTCCGGAACAGTGGTCTTCTCACCACCGGGCTTCCCCGCCACCTCTTCACTATCTGACTCCGAGTCAGATAGAACCACCGGACCAGCCGTGGAGGCCTTCTCCTTCCCTTTCCCGCCGGCAGCAGCTTTCTTCTTCCGCACCAGTGGAGGAGCATCTGAGGATTCCTCAGAAGAAGACAGGTCAAGAATTCCAACAGCGGGTACAGCATTAAGGGGTTGAGGAAAGAATATCGCCTTACCTGGCCGCCGGTGGCTCAGGACCTCGTGGCCCAGCGGATAGACCTCCACAAAACGATCCGCCGTTTGCTCCAGGATGGGCAACTCGCCCTCGTCCAGAGCACGAGTACCCATCCGCGCGGGACAGTCGGTTTCCCGCGGAAACAGAAGCGACTCCAAATTATTTCCCTCTGAAAGAAAAGAAACAGTTAGAAGACAAACTCGTATCAAAAAGAAAGACAAGACATACCATAGGGAATAGAGTTCAAACCATATTCGAGAAGGATGGGAACCTGAGACACATTCTTCCACACCCGGCTCATCCCTAACATGACCATCCCGGATTCCGCAAACCGGTAAACCGGAGATTGGACCCGGGATATCTTCGAAAACCATTCCGCCTCCTGGTAATTGGGGGCGTGAAGGCTCGGTATCGCTTGGCCATTTTTAAACTTCATGGCAAGGGGGATGGCGCGGGCAGAAATATAGAAGAATTCCTGCTTCCACGCGCGAAGACTGCGCTCGGTGTCGCAAATCTTCAGACCCTTAATACGGGTCGTCAGGGTGTACCACCCCTGGATGCACCTCCAGGTATAGAAGGTCATCAGGCGGTCCACATGGGGCTCGATGCCCAAAATCCGGCACACCCACTCAAAATGGCGAATCTTGGCGATCGCCATGGGGTGCAGGTCGGTCAAATGAACACCGTGCCTCTCAAGGACACGGTAAACAAATTTAGTCAATGGAAATCTAAGATTCCCATAGACAAAAAATGCAGCATAAACCCCGATCTTGCCTCTGGGGGCATCGTACACGGTCTGGTGGGATTCAGGAAACTCAGGCTCGAGATGATCGAGCATGAACTTCCTGACAACATACCGGTACTGATCGCCGGGCAGAGCACACTGGCACTCGCCAGCAGTACCCCTGTCGTCAGCTATAGCCTCAGCATCACGAGAAGACATCTTGAAGAGGAAGAAGAGAACGATTTCGAGAGAATGCTCGATTGAATAAAAGAGTATTCGCCGGAAATCGCCTTAAAGATGAAGAGAAGAGTGAAAAGTATGGATTACAAATAACCCTCTCCCCCTTTATATAGTAATCGCAATTAATGCGGTGAATTTAATGCGGAGGAGAGAGAAATCGAAGGTGCAATGAAACTATGACACGTGGCAAAAAGCAAGCTGGCAACAGCTGTTGAAAGGACGTGTGCCAGTAATTTCGCGGCCACGCGCCCAAAAAATCACGCCCACGCGCCTGAAAAAGCGTCTGGAATGACCATGTTCTGTCACGTCACCATAACCTCCTGCACGTCCTGACACAGTCAGAAGAAACCGTCGCACGACGTTTCAGAGGTTTGGACTGTTCTTATCTTTTCACCAACTCTTCGACTTTCAAAATTCAAAATTCGAAAATATTAAAAAGTAAGCGGGAAAATCCCCCCTTACCTTGGCAAACAAGTAACCGTAAGACGGATGCGGGTACAGTGTTAAGGCGAAACCCTTCACATACCTAGCACCCGCAGGGAATTGAAGCCAAGAACCTTGGCAAACAAGTAACCGTAAGACGGATGCGGGTACAGTGTTATGGCAAAACCCTTCACATACCTAGCACCCGCAGGGAATTGAAGCCAAGAAAATCTTGGCGAACAAGTAACCGTAAGACGGCCGCGGGTACAGTGTTAAGGGAAAACCCTTCACATACCTAGCACCCGCAGGGAATTGAAGCCAAGTATTCCTCGGTAACCAAGTAACTATAAGACGGGTGCGGGTACAGTGTAAAGGCAAAACCCTTCACATACCTAGCACCCGCAGGAATTGACGCCAGGAATACCTTGGAAGTAAAGTAACCGTAAGACGAGCGCAGGTACAGTGTCAAGGCAAAACCCTTCACATACCTAGCGCTCCGCTGGGAATTGAAACCAAGAAGGATCTTCTGGGCAATGCTTGCGGAAACGGAAATAACATCCCCGCATAGCGGGAACGTCGAGAACTACGTTGTTTGAAGCTCCAGGATGGAATTGGTGGTCTTAACATAATTGATCACTATGTTCAAAACTACCAAAACCTCATGGAAAATCCATACAACTGGGACTCAATGCTCCTGACTTGCGAGGAGGTTACAGACCTACCCACATCATACCCAAAGACCAAGCAGGAAACTCGGGCATTTCTGCAAGTGACAAGGACTTCCGCGGAAAGAATCCCCATGGAAAACCTTACAAAACCCTTTTCAAAACCCTTTGCTTAAGTCCAAAAGTTCACCTCACTTTATTAAACACGCATGAGAAGAACATTGGACTGGGGGGACTTGAAGAGGTAGGTCCCAGCAGAGCCCAGTTGGACCCGCAAGACTCACCTTAAACAGGGACGTCTGCGCAGAGACCAACTGGATCCGCAGGACCAACCATGCTCAGAGACGTGACGTCCTTACGCGCAGTACGCAAGCTGTTCCCGCAGGAAATGCCTCCCATGGTGAAGGACTCCGCCTGTTCCCGCAGCCTCGGATACAAGCCATGAGGGAAGGCCACCCGCGCAGCATGGCTACACGCACAAGGTACTTAGCTCTCGATCATTCAGTGTCACCTGAAGGAATGAGCAAAGCCGGGAGCAATCCCGCACAGAGGCGGGAGGGGGAATACTCCCGCCCAAATAAGCCAGTCTGTATACTGAAGGATCTTTTACTGTACCTGACGAGGTATGGGCGAAAGATCTGATCAGAGATACGACAGCTCACTGATACAGTATGGCGAGCAGCATGCTCCTGTACTGTATCACTATTAGCCGCTGCCTACTCACCAACTACTGTCATACCACGTGCGTAGCCGGCAGTTGGTGGAAAGGGAATAGTATACAGCAGGCCTGGTCACTATCAGCCGCTGCCTACCCACCAACTACCAGCAGGGCACGTGCGTAGGCTACTGTTGATGAACAGGAACACTGTTGCAGCCGGCCATACCTCCTTGGAAACCTACCTTCGGCTATAAATACCCCAAATGGTATGATCATCACACAACATTACATTATCACATTATCATCATAATATACCTGATATCTGCTCTAGCAATCTCTTAATATACTTTTATATTTAAAGAGCAATCTAGTCTGATTCTCACGCCGGAGGGTGGTCACAAGGAGGAACCCCCCCCCCCCCCTTCTCAGTGACGAGCTCACGGTGTCTGTTTTGCAGGTTATCAGAAGAACCATCTTCCAAGGGTCTAACCCCTCGTGGGAAACAGCTATCCAACCCCCAGGTTACCAGTAATCTGTCCGGGGTCCGGTTAGTGTTTCTTCACGGACATATGAATTACTTTTTGTGAGTTCATATAATTGAATGTTATTAGAAATTTTGCAATTTAATGATCTATTGCAGTTGCCAGTTAGTTATATTAGAGTTGCATGTTAACAAATGAAACTGAAAATAAATCAAATGATCATAGAATGTTTGTAGCCGTAGCAATGAAAGGTCATATGCATTTATTTAAGCTAAAAGTCGAAGTTGTATGTTTACAATTTTTTGATTTCTTTCTGTATGTATTTACTCAAAAGTTAATATATATTTGTTTGAGTTGTAGTTGACAAATTGTGGGAACTAAAAGTCAAAGATTTCATATTGGTTAATTAGGATTGTTGTTTCTAAGTTATGTGGTTCTTTAAATGAAGCATCTGCAACCTGAAATGCTTATTCTATTGGATTATTGTTCGGTGATTTGTATGGTTATAGCGGAAACCACATACCCACATATCCAAAAGGGTAATTTTATTTGTTCTATATGGCAATACTAATGTTTGTTCATGATCATGTTGTCTTATGTGTTCCATGCTACTATTACAGAGTTTATACGCAAACGTGAAATGGCTGCCGGCGTAACGCGCCGGGCATTCCCTAGTTATTATTATTAACATACACACGTTCTGTAGTTGCAAAATATTGTCGAGAAAATTAGATCGTTTTCGTTAATTAATTTCCAGAAAATAAATCGATTCATTCACCACAATATTAAGAAAACAAATTATATGATTGAATCGATATAACCAACATACGCTCTGATACCACATGTTGATTATATCCTTGAGACATGGAAAAACATAAACCCTAATATGTTGATTCAATCATAAATATAAATTTAGACATCATAATAATAGAACTTACTTGTATGAAACGAGACCTTAGAGAAGGAAGACGATGCCATGATGATTCCTAATTTGGTTCCATTATGATGTCATTGATTTATGAATATCTTAGAGAAAAAATTATTGGTGTATTTTTTGATTCTCAGTAATTAATCTATGACATCAAGGGAAACCCTATATATATATATATATATATATATATATATATATAGAAAAGGGTTCAAATAAGAATAAGAAGTTTCCTAAAAATGGTAAGAACTAACAAATTTTTGCCATTTGGCATTGCAAATTATGATGAAAGAACAATTCTAGGAAACTATGTCGGTTATAATGATGAAAGAGTAGTTCTAGAAAACTATGTCAGTTATTGGTAATTTTAAATCTCAACCATTGATTAACATGATCCAATGGCTATATATATCTTATGGATCTAGTTAGGTTATTTGACTAATCATAATTATTTAAATGGTAATAAAACCATTTTATATGGGTTTTTCCAGCATAACAATATGTCTTCGGTGGTGTTTTCACACGTTAGGCGAATCTCATACTTTTGACGAGTCCATTCGGGGATGGGGTGTGTGAAACACCTTAGATAAATCTAGCGTTGGTTAGGAAAATGAGAGATGTTGGTTAGAACATCTAACCTCAAATACCACCAACATTTTTAAGGCTGTGGATGGCAACATTCTAGCCATAGTTAAGTTTGTTTGTAGAACTCCAAGCCACAAAAAAAAGTTCGAAACAAAATCATTAATGTAAGCATTAAATGATATTTTCTCTTAACTGTTTATATTAACATGTGCGGCATTCTTATCACAAAGTTATATGGAGGATAGTTTTAATATAATGACATTTTAGTAACATGTCATTACTGACTTCACAATTTTACAGATCTAAAAACCCTTTTGAAGTTACCTGATCAAACCAAAAACAACCAAGTTCTCCCTGATTTGAAATGGAATCTAAACAAATATATTGATATTGTTGTTAGCTTACAAAAACGAAAGCGAAAGAATAAATAATATGACTAATTGTTCAAACATGGAACTATAATAATAAAAATAATGAATTCCTTGATTATTGGTCTGGTGCAATGGTTCTTTTAACTAGTATGGTCTTCAATACTCAACTTGTCAAGACAATTGTTGAATATTCTTCCATTGACGTCCTTTGTTAATATATCTGCTAATTGGTCTTCTAATCATACGAAAGGTAGCTCTATGATCTTGGCTTCAAGCTTCTCTTCATGTGTCTATCAACTTCCACATGTTTTGCATGGTCGTGTTGAACTGAGTTTTATGAGATTTGTATTGCAGCTTTGTTGTCACACATGATCCTGTTGGCTTCATTTCGGGGAAAATCAAGTTATGTTAATGGTCTCCATATCCATAGAAATCCTATCACACCCCATGTAATTCCCCGAAATTCGGCTTCAACACTGGATAGGTCTACTAGTTTTTGCTTCTCCATGTAACAAGATTCCCACCAACTACAATGAAATATCCTGATGTTGATCATCCATCATCTTTATCTTTGTCAAGTCTGCATCACTATATAGCTGGAGGGCCTTCAAATGTTTGTTTTGTTTAAAGATAACTCCATGTACCACTATTCCTTTGAGGTATCTGATAAACATCATTAAGTTTCAATGTTGGATACTTGAGGTTGGTGCATGAATTTTCTAACCACTCCAATTGCATAAGTGATATCAAGACGAGTATGTGACAGGTATATTAGCTTACCCACCAGGTGTTGGTATTTATTCTTTGTTTGTTAATTCGGCTTCTTTATCCATAGGGAGTTTATGGTTTACCCTTATTGGTGTGTCAGTAGGCTTGCAGTCAACCATTCTTGTCTCGGCCAGGAGGTCGAGAATGTATTTTATCTGGAATATAAATTCCTCGTTTAGACCTTAGTACCTCAATTCTGAAAAAGTACTTAAATCTTCGTAAGTCCTTCATTTCAAATTCAGTGAATAGGTTTGCCTTCAACTTTCTCATTTTTTCCTCATCATTTCCTGTAATGATCATGTCGTCAACATATTATAAGTTTACATGTTCTTTTAAGGAACAATGTATGATTAGAGTTGTAACAACTAGGGTTTCCGAATCAATTTCGATGTTTGGGAAGTTTTATCGCTTTTATCGAGTTAATTAAACTATTATATTATTACTTTATTAATTGTAAGGCCCCGTTACCGGTTCCCTACTTTGGACGTTGGATTTATTTATAAACACAGTTCTAAATATCAGAGTTAATTAACACTTTACGCGGAATATAAAACTTTCATAAACATTACCTAATAATTCATAACTTGTCTTAAAACATTTTTGTATTTCAGAATTAAAACATTAAACATAAAAAATCATGAGTCTTCAGATGCCTGACTCTTATTCTTCCGCCATGTGTCCCCGCTCAAGCTAGCTGTCTCATCCTACTCACCTGCGTGCATACTAAAAGTCAGCTACGCTGAGTGAGTTCTAGTTAATCACATATCATACAATACATATACTTACCTTCAATTATGCATCCGAAGACACATAATAATTACTTTACAAGTTTACTTTCATTACATAATTTCATACATACATTCATACTTTATTACTTTCATACTATATAATTACTGTTCTTTCTATCTCAGATATTATTAGGGTTTGATCCCTCTTTCCTTTGTCTATCTCAGATATTATTAGGTCTGATCCATTTCTTGTCTATCTCAGATATTAGTAGGGTCTGATCCCTATTTACTTCTCTATCTCAGATATTATTAGGGTCTGATCCCTTTCTTCTCTATCTCAGATATTATTAGATTCTGATCCCTTACTTCCTCATCTTCATACATTCTGTCTTTACATACCCGTAACATACATATACATTCTTTAGTAATTCATACATATTCATATGTTATACATATATCTATCATGCACATCCATCTATTATATACATACCTCCCTTGTCAATACGTGCAATATCCGAAGATCGTTCACGTACCGACAAGCTTTCGTTCACTGAAACACCCTAATTTTTTTTATAAATAACTTTCACAAAATATATCATAGTAGGTCCCAGTTTACATCCAAAACATGTCACTCGTGGTGACGTTTTATTTTATAAAAATATATATTATACAAGAAAACATATATTTCTAATACAAACTTTTTTATACAAACTATCAAACACGAGAGTATGGTTCTCTTGTCAGTCCAGTTCTGTCCATGAAGCTTCAACCATCTAGGG
The DNA here is from genome assembly GCF_021521415.1 of Bidens hawaiensis. NCBI lineage: Eukaryota > Viridiplantae > Streptophyta > Magnoliopsida > Asterales > Asteraceae > Bidens > Bidens hawaiensis. The sequence goes on along the minus strand of NW_027494785.1, from coordinate 42,383 downwards.
GTGCTTTTCCTGAAAACATTTTAAAACATATTTTTATTAGCTTTCGCTAAGTAAGTACACCATTTTATAAAAATATGTTTTATTTTTATTTGTAATTTAACACCCAAATTCCTTGAGATTTCAACACCCGAAATCCTTATATTTCCTCCACAATATTCTTTTGGAATTCAACACCCGAATTCCTTGGGATTTCAACACCCGAAATCCTTATTTTTACTCATTATTCTTTGGAATTCAACACCCGAATTCCTAATGAGCTCATTTTTAACCCATGAGGGTTATTAATTCCCCCTTTTATATTTGGAGTTCAACACCCGAACCCCTTAAGATTTCAACTCCCGAAATCTTTTATATATAGTATTAAAATTTTGGAGTTTCAACTACCGAAACTCTTGGGACTTGTAACCCATATTTTTATTAAAGGCACACTGATGGTTGGTTAATTTGTTTATGTTTTAGTTCGTTTATTCTTTAGTTTTAATTGTTTATTTTAGGAACTTCGATACTTCATACGTGTATTATTGGATTTCAGGTCACATGCGTTAAAGTACTCAATTTGAACATGTGGTGAAACGAAATGAAGACCCAGGACGTCCAACACGCGAAACGAGACAAATTTAATAAAGTTTGTTGGTGACAAGACCCATCGCAATACGCGATAGGCTTGCTTGAGGACACATCGCTAATTGCGATGGGAGTTAATGAAATGTTGACTTTCTGGTCCATTGCGATACGCGATGGACCAGTGAGGACCCCATCACGTATCGCGATGGGGTGGTCAGACGGGAGTTAAGGTTTTTAATCAAAGTTTTCGTCATAAACAACCCTAACTCATATTTTATTAAGGGAGGCAATTTCCAGCAGTTAAAGGAGGCGATTTCACCATTCTAGTTCGTGCCAAGACCATATACATGATCCATATCATCATTATTGACGATTCTATGATGTCGCGGCTCGACTAATCTCCTAAAATCTCACCCGGGATGTATAGTTTGTAACTTTTACAGTTTTTCTCATGTGACTAAGAACACTATGTATAATTGTTTATGGTTGATATATGATTATTGATGTTTAGTATTTCTGTGTATTCAATCGGTTTAGGTTTACGTTGGTCTGAACGATTTGTTACCAGTTGCCAGATAATTGATCATATGATTGTTTGATTAGATTGAATACGATAAAACATATAATTTCCCTTAACTGAGTCACACTGGCAGGGACCGTTTGATAACCGATGTCGTGTGTAAAGCGATTGTTGATGTCTAAGGTTTTATCTGATCGATCAGTCTGTAGTTAACCGTTAATAGTTAATCTGTTAGGTTGCATGAGATCACTGTAGGTTGCTTACTTTAATTCCCGGGTGTGATTTGCTTTGTTAATTGATTGAAACTTGTTTACTCGTTTGCTTGCTTAACTCTAAATTCAAAACCATTGCTTGTGTGATCAACACTAAATATGTTACTTCATAATATTAAAGTTGTTTACACGAATCACATTGACCACATACTCCTGTTGGATACGATACCTTACTTATCCTATCTAGATAGTTTAACTAGGTTTTTGCATGACTCAAACGATGGTCATCAAAATGGCGCCATTGTCGGGGAGTTAGTGCGCTTAGTGTTTTTTGTGTTATTTGATTTTTGTGTTTATTTTAGTTTTAATTTTAGCTTTTAATTTTCAGTTTTTAGCTTAAATTTTATTTTTCTTTATTTTACGCGGGTTGTGTTAGTTGTGCAAGTAACAGGTTTATGCGCACCCGTCATTCGGACAGACAACCACTATTATTTTTCGAGCCCGAAATTAAGAGGTTAGCTCGGCAGAACCGAGTTCAAAACAGAAATTCAGAGATGGAAGATCAGAACCAGAACAAGAACCAAAATTAGAACCAGAACCAAAACGAAATCCAGAACTATAACGAAAACTAAAACCAAGACCCACTCCCACATAATAACGCGTTTCACCCAGATAACATACCTCCACCACCAAACTTCAATACCTAAAATGACCAAAATCACTCAAATCGAAACCAAAACCTAAACCTCAACTTTGATCAAGCCGGACCATCAGTTCCAACTAAAAACCCCAACCGTAGAGTTCGGATAAATATCGACAATGTTCAACCGAGTATTCCAACAGAAGATGAAGAAGAGGGGAAAATAATAATGGGAACGAGGGTTTTAAGATTCAGAATGAGGTAGATCGGTAGGTTAGGAGAAATCGGGCAGTTGGGCCCGAGAACGAGGATGTTGATCCGGAAGACGTGAGTGATGATAATTGGGATGAAGAGGTAGCCAGTTAATCGAAGACGGGATGAAGTAGTTAACAGAAATGGAAGGGGTCGAGACAGGGTGAATCGCGCAGAACGGCCCGAAAGAGTTCGTGGTAATCAGGTTAACCGAGTGGTGTGATGAACCCCGGGGGGCTCAGGAGGAATTAGGTAGCCCCGGTTCAGGGTGTTAACAGTCGGTTCAGACTGGCTATCTCAGATGGAGCACCCCCGTTGGTTCCACGGGAACGAGTGCCGGGACGACAGACTTTTAAGTCCCGGCCATCATACATTAATATTGTTCCTCATTTTCAAGGGATGCCTTCAGAGTACCCGTATTCTCATTTGACCAATTTTTCGGCTATTTGCGGGCCTATTGGTGATGGTACTTTTGATACAAACGAGGTTCGGTTGCGGTTATTCAAGTTTTCATTAAAAGACAAAGCAAAACTCTGGTTTAACTCGCTGTCGACGAATAGTATTAGAAATTGGGCCGAGATGCAGCAAGTGTTTCTAAACGGGTATTATTCCATGAAGCTTTTACCAGGTATAAGGATATGATCAGAAAATGCCCACACCACCAGATCAAACTGTGGGAACTGGTAAAGTGCTTTGTTGATGGTTTGACATACGAGGACCGAAAGCATCTAAAGGCCTCGTGTAATGGACAGCTGCTGAATCAGCCTGAAGAGGATGATTGGGAGTTTTTGGAATCTATGTGTGAAGATTCAAAGGCAGAAGTAGCAGCCGAGAGACGAAGACGTGGTACTTCCTCAGGTCAGTTAAGTCAGTCACAAGTGAATCTGAAAGAATTGCTGAGTTAGAACGTGAACTGGCTGGGTTGAGAAAGGGTAAGAAGAAAGAAGTCGGAAAATTTGGTGTTAAATTCCCGGTTTGTGAAGTTTGTGGTGAACTCGGGCATAAGGTAGAAAATTGCCCCGAGTTTTATGATGATGATATACATCTATTTATACATCTCGAATCCCTTGTAAAGTTATGTTTATTTAATGTTTTGAGTTCGGTTTAGTTCATGTTTCGTTCATCTTTTATTGATTTAGGTTTTGTATCAAGTTTATTTATACGTGTCGTGTTTCATATCTTTTGGTATCTTGAATGTTAAATCTAATTCTTTCTATCATTTCATAAGAAGTTTATGTTCGTTTTGATCGTCACCGGTTACATGATTAGTTCACTTAGACTTTTGATTTGTTTTCATGTAGATGGTGGCTTGAGAGTCAAGGAAAAGAAGTTCGAGAAGTTTCCTGTCGTTACATGGAATTCAAGAAAGAGATCTAATGAGTTATAGTAATAAAATAAAAACAAAATTCGAAATTCTGACCTAGTGCAAGCCGCGCCGCGCGACCGGGGGAGACCAAGCTCGTCGCACGGCGCCAAGAGGTTCTGGTCAGCCATATTTTGCGTTTTTAAGGCCCAGTTCGTTATATATATATATATATATATATATATATATATATATATATATATATATATATATGGATGAAAACCTAAACGAAAAAAAAGAACCCGGGGAAGCTGTTTTTGGAGAGGAAAAGCAAGAGTTTGAAGGTTCTTTGGAGGTTGATTATATTAGAGATCCAGGAGTGTTCATTCAATCAATCAAGGAAGGAGTCTTAAGGGTTTTATCGCTCTAATTTCTTCGTTCTTGTTATTATCATGAATCTCTTTTGTTTTCTTTGTTTGGATTTGTTTTTAATAATGATTCTAGGCTACACTTCATGTCTACCTAGGTTTGATAAACATGTTTAACGCTTGATTCTTCCTTTGGATAATGTTTTGATTATGGTTTTGTTTTATTAATAGTAAAAGACTTGATTTTGCTTTCATGATGCGTATGAGTGTTTGTTATCTTGATTGATTGTTAATTGTTGCTTCACATGGATCTTGTTTTCTATTGATTATGTTTTTCAGATATTAGGGTTCAGGTTCAATCATTACATGGTGTTTTGATTATTGTGATTAAATAGGCCTATTAGATCATAGAAGCTTGTTCATCGTTGGTTAGGGTTATAATGTTCTGCTAAATTCCAATAGCTGTAAGGTGAGGAGTTGTTCATGTGTCTTGGTCAATCGCATGCTAGGATAGATTAGTGACAATATTCTTGCTTATTGTGTTGATCCTTGTTCATGATGTCATGTTTAGCTTATCAAGTTATCTAGGGCTTAGTGTTTCGTGAGATTGCTTTCTTTAGATACTATTAATTAATCCTATTTGATAACTGTAAGGAAATCAATATAACTGATTGCTTAATAATCTAATAACTTTTCTTTGGGATTTCGTTTGATTTGGTCAAGGGTCCTTTAGGGTTTGTTAGATAAATATGTTTAGAAATCAGTTTCCATATCATGTTATTTCTCCATTGCTTGATGATTGTTGATACATGGGATTCTTACCTAGGTAGATTCCTTCCCTTATTGGTTTCGATCTTGTGTTTGATTGCTTGTTTCTTGTTTACTTGTTTATTTACTTTCTTGGTTTAATATTAGTTTAAAAACCCCCTTAAAACATTAATAATAAATAGTCGTGTCGTAAGTCGAGTCTAATTAGTTAATTTACGTAATTTATAGAGTCACGTGGGTTCGATATTCCGGACTTACTTAGCTTTAGTACAATTGATCGGCTCACATGCCGATGTTTTGTGTAGTTGAGTCTTAGGTCTAGTTTTTATTACTTGTTTAATTTAGTTAATATTTAATTGACTGTTTTTAGCACATCAAGTTTTTGGCGGCGTTGCCGTGGATTCTTAGCGATTGCGTTATTAGCTTTACTTGGACTTATCTGTTACATCCTTGCTATTTGTTTTATTTTTGTTTGACTCGCAGGAGTCTAATTTAAGTTTTAGTTTATTTTAGTTTATTTTTACGTATTTGAGTCTACTCACTTGGTCTTTTGCGTTTTTCAGGTTTATGCCACATCTTCGTTCGCAAGGAGCACCGCTAGATAATCTTGGATCTTCTCCGTTGAAGACCGAGGCTAGTTCGTTAGTAGAAAAACAACCGTCAGAACCCGCATCTACATCAAATTCGTCACCACCCAGTTCACCACCCGAAAGTCCTAGACGTCAAGATCAAATGACCGACAATAGGACAATTGCTGCTCAAGCCTTCGATGGCTTAACCGGAAACCAATCATGCATCATCGTCCCCGAGATCAACAATCCCAACTGTGGCAGATACCGTCATACGTCATGAACAATATCGTCCAAACTAATTAGTTTACGGGGCGTGATGACGAGGATGCACCGGCTCACATTAACCGACTTTACCGCATTCTTAAAACTTTTAATTTACAACGTGCTACCGAAGATGCTATTTTCTTACATCTGTTTCCGTTTTCACTTGCAGGTAAAGCAGCTACTTGGCTTGACACTCAGCCACCTGGCACGTTCACGAATAGGGAAGCATTGCGTTCAACTCTTATCAAAAGATACTTCCCACCGGCTAAAGCGGCTATTCTTCGTGATCAAATTCACTCTTTTTACATGGAACCGGGGGAGCAATATTGTCATGCTTGGGAGCGTTTTCAGAACCTGTTAGCTCGTTGCTCACAAAATGGTCTCACGCCATGGGCTCTCGTGGAGAAATTTTACAATGGGTTGAACTACGAAACCCAAGTTCGGTTCGACATGGCCGCGGGAGGAAGTTTACTAGCAAGGAAGAATGTCACCGAATGTAACGAGATGTTTGAGAGCTTTGCTCAATCCGATTATGCCAAAGTGCCACATCGCGGAAATTCCACTCTTGTTTGTAGTACATCCTCATCCGCTCGAGGTGTACACCAGATTAATCTGGATACTAGTGTGGCTGCTGTTTTGGAATCATTAACCCAAGAGGTGAAGGAGATGAAGGTCAAGGGGGACAGGTGTGAGTTTTGTAGGGGTGGACATGGTATATTGGAGTGCCCGGTGATGAATCAACAGACAGATTTTATTGCTGGTCAGAATAGGTTTCCCAACAATTACAACAACAATCAGAGTTGGAACACCTACAAGAACCCGAATCAGAATAATTCTAATTGGTGTCCGTCAGGCGCACCACCCGGCTTTCAAAATTCTTATGCTTCATGACAAGGTCAGTACTTGAATGATAATAATACCAATAATACTAATGTTCCAAATAATGTGCAGGATTCGAACGGTGGAATTGCACGTTTGGAAGAGATGATGAAGCAAATCTTGGAGAGAGACCAAGCTACACAAAAGAAGTTTTTCGAAAATGACCTCCTTTTTAAGAATCAACAATCTGCTATTCTTGATTGTTAAAGGACTGTTGGTGATATTGCTCGTCATTTAGAAGCAAGGCCCCCAGGTCAGTTTTCGGGTATTCCTCAAACTAATTCGGCTGATCAATTGAAATCCATATCCACTCGTAGTGGTAGAGTTTTCGGTCCGAATAGAGTTAGTATGGAAGTTGAGAAAGATGGGGACGCTGAGTTGGTAGATGAGGATAAAGAGGTAGACTTTCTGGGTAAGTCACAAGGTACAACACCAATTATTGAGCCACAAGTTAAGAAGAAGCCGGTTGGAGTCCGACCACCACCACATTATTAACCCTACTTATGTCCCGTATCCAGCTCGTCTAAAGCATCAACAGTATACGAAAGATTACAAGCATTTTCTCAACATATTTAACCAATTGAATGTCAACCTCTCGTTTGTTGAAGTCCTCCAGCATATGCCTAAATACGCCAAAATTTTGAAAGAACTTCTTAAAAGAAAGGATAAGTTGGAGAAGATTTCGACTGTTCCTTTAAATGGAGAGTGTTTTGCGGTGTTTCTTAATAAAGTACCGGAGAAATTACCCGACCCCGGCGTTTTTACCATTCCTAGCTTTTTCGGAAGTGACACAACGTGTCAAGCATCGGACGATCTTGGAGCTAGCATAAACCTCATGCCACATTCTTTGTATGAAAAGCTAGGCCTAGGAGAGCTCACCCCTACTCGTATGACGTTGTCTTTAGCCGATCGTTCCGTTAAGTATCCGAGGGGTGTCGTGGAGAATTTGCTCGTTAAGGTAGATTATTTGGTTTTCCCCGCGGATTTTGTTGTTTTAGATATGGAGGCCGATGAGAGAGTTCCTATCATTTTGGGTCGTCCATTCTTACGTACCGCTAGGGAAATCATTGACGTGTTTGAAGGTAAGATCACTCTTAGAGCCGGTGATGAAAGTGCCACTTGTTTGGTGAAGTCCATGAGACATCCGAGTAGTCAAGATGGTCTCATTCATCCGTGTCACCCAGTTTACTCGATAGAATCATTTATCTCGGACATGGGCCCTAGTCTTGGCGACTCCCATACGGTGAAAATTAGTGTGGGGAAGGCGCGAGAGGTTTCGAGTTTTCGAGAAATGCTGAAGTGTGTTAGAGAAAGAGGTGGTAGTAAGCGTAAGTTCGAAAAGGTTCATGGAGTTATAAAGAAGGTGACCAAGATTGATGAATGGTCGGATCATGATTCGATATCTTTGAGGGCATTGGAGTTCTACCGAGGTGGACGAAGCTCCACTCAGTCCGCCATGTGATTCGTATAACATGGGTTCTTGAGTGAAAACTCAAGTGTAGAGTTTGTAGATTTTCCTTTATTTTATTTTTATTTTTCTTTGAGTCACTAACAATATTTTTTGTAGTTTTTAGATGCGTCGTTTAGTCGTTTCAAGGTATCATCACCATCATGAGGAGAGAAATTGACGAGAATTCAAGAGGTGCCAGGTAAGTTTTACACGTAAAAATAACATAAAATGGGCATAATAAATACTTGGTAATTTTCTGGAAAATTTTCTAAGGCAAAGGCTTCAAAACGTTCAAAACTTTTTGTTAAAACGCCAGAGGTCGCGCGAAGCGGAGCCAGAAAATCAGCCAGCTACGCGCGCCGCGTAGCGCGGAGATGGGAAGCAAAACGGTCGCGCGGCGTGGCCGGACTACACAGCTCAGATTTTTTTTATTTTGTTATTTCTCGTTATTCCTTGTTTTATCATTCGGGTGTGATTCCTTGTGTTTATTTCTTATGTTTTGAGTCAGGTTTTACAGTCTAGTTTTTCGAGTCTTGTATAAGTCTTTGAGTCACTAACGTAGTTTTTTTTGTAGTTCTATTTTGTTTTGTGTTTTTGAGTTTTTTTTTCTTGTTTGAAGATTGTGTGAGCTAGAGAGGCAATCCCCAAGTAAGAATTCAATGAAAAAGACAAGTGTTGGGATGGAGAAGCTGAAACGTATACTTTATATTTATTATTTGCTGCTGATTATTCATATGTTATATATTTGTGGGGTGTTGACGTACTTTAATTGCATAATATCTATCAGCTTGATAAGATACATCTTAAATATGTTTGTTTTGTTTTGCCGCTTACAATCGTGTGAGAGAGAAGTAGTTACTGTTTTGCTGAGCACGTTTGTAGTTGGAGGACAATCATGAAAAGAAGACTTTGGCATCATATTTCATGCGCATATTATCAGCAAAGTCTTTTCCATTATCTAGCTTGTTAATTTTTTTTATTTTGTTTTTGTTCTTATTTTTTGGTTTTTAATTTTTTGTTGTCCGACTTTATTTTAATTTTATTTTTATTTTAAGTCGTCCTTATCCTTGCATTGAGGACAATGCAAAATTTAAGTGCGGGGATAGGATATTTGAGTCATGGTTTAAATTTAACTATTTAAAAAAATGAAAAATGTTTTAAAATGTCCCTTGAATCTAGTTTTTGCGTTAAAGTGGGAGATGATGGTATTTATCGGAAATTGGTTTTTCAAACTACTAACAATATGAGATAAGTAAAAGAAAATGCACTTAACTTGGGATGTGTCCGTAGGCTCAGCCATGAAAATGAAAGGGCAATTTGATAAAATGGGTCGGAAATCTCTTGTGGGTAAACCTTTTTGTCCGTGGAAGATAAGTAATGAAAGGTCAACCATACTCAAGCCTCAATTCTTGGTATGAAAAGTGGAAATATTATAATGTTTGAAAAGTTTAAAAAAATTTGAATACGTTATCATATGATGCTTGGGTAGATTTAATGTTAGAGTATGCCGTGTATCCTGTGATATAAATCTTAAACTGCTAGTTTTAGTGTTTTACACATCATTGGCGTATGGTTTTATAACCTTAAATCTTGTATTGATGGGATGCCCCGGGTCCGGAGACTATGGGTCTGTATGCAGTCTATTCATCTGGGTATTCAAAATTCCAAATGGGGAAGTGAATATTTAAAATAAAGCTAAAAAAAAGAGCAAACCCGCAGATTTCCGCCACAAAAGTCTTTAAACATGATCACAAAAAGTACAAAAGTACAAATGCATTACAGACTTGATCATCCACGTTGTTAGCCATGTGGGGTCCCCTTGCTCGCGTCTCATTACCATTAAGAAACGTACCACAAGGGACACGCCACATGTAAGCCCTATAGATGAAATTCTGCATACTCACCTATGGTGATGGTTCGGTGTATTTCTTGATAACGGGGGTATGTCATATTGTGGGGAACACTAGCTATTAATTAATTGAACCTTAATCATATCTAATGGCTGCTTGGTAGACTTTGATACTTATGCTTAGGTGGATAAACAATACCCTTGATCGTCTTAACTATTCATATAAAAAAAATAGAGCAACAAAAGTTTTAAATCTGCTAATTTTGAGGTTTAAGTCAAGTTGGGGTGGTCTGGTCCGGTAAAAGCTGAAAATAAGCGGGTCTTATTTGTGTAAACCACTGAGTAATATTATTGTCGGATCTTATTTGTCCCGGTAAAGATTAAGGCATGGGTTTAAGTGGACAACAATATCGGTGATCGCAGTTTTTGCGTTTATCTAAGCTTAAAATTAACCTATATGTTTGTAAGACTATAATTTTCCGATTCTGATCCAACTGCATCAGACTTTTTTAAGGACGAAAAAAGAGTAAGTGTGGGGATATTTGATATACATCTATTTATACATCTCGAATCCCTTGTAAAGTTATGTTAATTTAATGTTTTGAGTTCAGTTTAGTTCGTTTTTCGTTCATCTTTTATTGATTTAGGTTTTGTGTCAAGTTTATTTATATGTGTCATGTTTTATATCCTTTGGTGTCTTGCATGTTAAATCTAATTCTTTCTAACATTTCATAAGAAGTTTATGTTCGTTTTGATCGTCACCGATTACATGATTAGTTCACTTAGAGTTTTGATTTGTTTTCATGTAGATGGTGGCTTGAGAGTCAAGGAAAAGAAGTTCTAGAAGTTTCCTATCGTTACTTGGAATTCAAGAAAGAGATCTAATGAGTTATAGTAATAAAATAAAAAAGAAAATTCGAAATTCCTACCTGGTGCAAGCCGGGCCGCGCGACCGGGGGAGGCCAAGCCCGTCGCGTGGCGCCTAGAGGTTCTGGTCAGCCATATTTTGTGTTTTTAAGGCCCAGTTCGTTATATATATATATATATATATATATATATATATATATATATATATGAATGCAAACCTGAACGAAAAAAAAAGAACCCTGGGCAGCCGTTTTTGGAGAGGAAAAGCAAGAGTTTGAAGGTTCTTTGTAGGTTGATTACATTAGAGATCGAGGAGTGTTGATTCAATCAATCAAGGAAGGAGTCTTAAGGGTTTTATCGCTCTACTTTCTTCGTTCTTGTTATTTATTATGAATCTCTTTTGTTTTCTTTGTTTGAATTTTTTTATAATAATGATTCTAGGCTACACTTCATGTCTACCTAGGTTTGATGAACATATTTGACTCTTGATTCTTGCTTTGGATAATGTTTTGATTATGATTTTGTTTTATTAATAGTAAAAGACTTGATTTTTCTTTCATGATGCATATGAGTATTTGTTATCTTGATTGATTGTTAATTGTTGCTTCACATGGATCTTGTTTTCTATTGATTATGTTCTTTAGATATTAGGGTTCAGGTTTAATCTTTACTTGGTGTTTTGATTATTGTGATTGAATAGGCCTATTAGATCATAGAAGCTTGTTAATTGTTGGTTAGGGTTATAATGTTCAGATAAAATTCCAATAGCTGTAAGGTGAGGAGTTGTTCATGTGTCTAGGTCAATCGCATGCTAGGATAGATTAGTGACAATATTCTTGCTTATTGTGTTGATCCTTGTTCATGATGTCATGTTTAGCTTATCAAGTTATCTAGGGCTTAGTGTTTTGTGAGATTGCTTGCTTTAGATACTATTAATTAACCATATTTGATAACTTTAAGGAAATCAATATAACTGAATGTTTAATAATCTAATAACTTTTCTTTGGGATTTCGTTTGATTTGGCCAAGGGTCCTTTAGGGTTTGTTAGATAAATATGTTTAGAAATCAGTTTTCATATCATGTTATTTGTCCATTGCTTGATGATTGTTGATACATGGGATTCTTACCTAGGTAGATTCCTTCTCTTATTGGTTTCGATCTTATATTTGATTGCTTGTTTCTTGTTTACTTGTTTATTTACTTTCTTAGTTTAATATTAGTTTAAAAACCCCCTTAAAACAATAATAATAAATAGTCGTGTCGTAAGTCGAGTCTAATTAGTTAATTTACGTAATTTATAGAGTCCCGTAGGTTCGATGTTTGATATGGTCAAGGGTCCTTTAGGGTTTGTTAGATGAATATGTTTAAAAATCAGTTTCCATTTCATGTTATTTGTCCATTGCTTGATGATTGTTGATACATGGGATTCTTACCTAGGTAGATTCCTTCTCTTATTGGTTTTCGATCTTGTGTTTGATTGCTTGTTTCTTGTTTACTTGTTTATTTACTTTCTTAGTTTTATATTAGTTTAAAAACACCCTTAAAACATTAATAATAAATAGTCGTGTCGTAAGTCAAGTCTAATTTGTCAATTTACGTAATTTATAGAGTCCCGTAGGTTCGATATTCCGGACTTACTTAGCTTTAGTACAATTGATTGGTTCACTTGCCGGTGTTTTGTGTAGTTGAATCTTAGGTCTAGTTTTTATTACTTGTTTAATTTAGTTAATATTTAATTGATTGTTTTTAGCACATCAGATGACGAGGAGGATGATACCAAGGAGGTTAACTATGCTTACTGGGATTCCAAAGGCCAAGGGTTCAATTCGAACACATATCACCCGGGCCTGAGGAATCACCTGAACTTTCATTACGGGAACGCATGTACTCAGTTGAACCCGAACTTTCAGGTGTCGAGCCAAAACAGATCGCAGGCTAATTATCGCCAGAGCGGTTATCAGCAAGGTTCTTATAACCAGAATCGGGGATATAACAGAGACGGTAACCGGGGTGGTAAGTCTTCGGATAATCAGGATCAACAGAAAGGGTCCTCGGGAAATTCGGATGAGTCGGTACACTCAAAGTTGGATGCGTTGTTGAAGGTGATGACTGATCATAAGGCTGAAACGAAACAATAGTTCGAGTTGCGAGATAAATCTTCAGAGACGAGGTTGAAGCAAATTGGTCAGCTCGCTGCAGATGTGGTGAAGTTACAGAAGAGCGCGGGCCAACTCCCGAGCGACACCACAGTCAACCCGAACCACTACAGCTCGAGTTAGAAAAAGCACCTTAACCAGGTAAGTAGTTTACGTAGTGGTAAAAAGTATGATAACAAAGTTGGGGTTCCACCATCATTGGTTGAGGGGGTGGTGGAAGAGATTGATGAAAATCTCGTCAGTGATAACGAGCCAGAACCGGTAAAATCAACTGAATCTAATAAAAGTGAAACTAAAAGTAACAAAACGGTTCCGAAGGATGACACCAACAACTCTAAGGACAAGGAGAAGGTGAAACCCGTCCCCTATCCCGATCCTTTGTTGGCGCTATCGAATGCGAAGATGGCATCAAAAAGAGGCCCACAACAAGAGGAAATGTAGGAAACGTTTAAACAAGTAAAAATTAATATTCCTCTTTTAGATGCCATAAAACAAATTCCCGCCTATGCGAAGTACTTGAAAGAGTTGTGCATACAGAAAAGGAGTCATAAGATTCTTAAACAGATAGATTTTAAAGATAACGTGAATGCAATTTGTTCGGGTGCTCTTCCACCCAAGCTACAAGATCCGGGAACGCACATTATACCCATTCAAGTGGGTGATTTTTAAATGACTCGGGCGCTTCTACATCTTGGATCTAGCATCAGTATTCTCCCGGGAAGTCTATACGATCAGTATGACTATAGCCCGCTTAGGGTGGCTGCCACCATAGTTGTCTTAGTAGACAAGACACCGAAACTTTCCCGAGGAATAGTGGCTGACGTTATCGTCAAGGTGGAAGACTTTTATTTCCCAGTTGACTTTTTGGTCCTCGATTATGTTTCGGGTGAAAGAACCAAACTGCCTACGGTTATCCTCGGTAGACCATTTCTGGCTACCGCAAATGCCAACATTAATTGTAGAAATGATACTATTGACTTGGCATTCGGTAACCGTAAGCTGAAGATTAATGTTTTCACACGTGGAGATAATTCTCCGGTCGATGACGAGTCATTCATGGCGGATGTCATTGACGAGTGCATCTCGCTATATGACTCTGTCGTCAGCACGGATGGCACAGTGGAGACGTGTTTTTTGTTTCACATGTTACAGGTGGAAATAGACAAGTTGCTGGAAGATGAGGAGAAACATATGGAAATCACAGCTGTGCGAGGAGACCATCCACCATGGTCAGTACCGATGGATGCACTTCTCGAGAAGATTGATACCGGGTTGAAACCGCCAATGCTGGAAGCACCGAAAGTCGACCTGAAAGAGCTCCCAAAGAATTTAAAATATGCTTTTCTTGGTAAGAATAATACATTTCTTGTTGTTATAGCTTCTAACTTATATTTTGAACAGGAAAATGCTTTGATGGCGGTGCTGGTTGCGAACAAGGAAGCAATCAGATGGACGATAGTGGATATGAAGGGAATCAGTCCCACGATCGTGATGCACAAGATTTTAACATATCCGACTGTCAAACCCGCACACGATGCTCAGCGGAGGTTGAACCCGAATATGAGGGAAGTGGTGAAGAAGGAAGTGCTGAAATGGTTGGATGCTGGGATTATTTTTTCTATCTCAGACAGCACGTTGGTGAGCCCGACTCAAAGGTGCATGCTGGGATTATTCGGGCTATGTAACGCCCTCGCCACCTTTCAAAGGTGCATGATGAGTATCATTTCAGATATGGTAGGGGAGTCTTTAGAAATATTTATGGATGATTTTTCGATTTTTGGCACATCTTTTGAGTCATGTTTAATCAACTCGAAAGGGTTTTGAAAATATGTGTTGAAACGAACTTGTTTCTTAGTTGGGAAAAGAGCCATTTAATAGTCCAAGAGGGATTTGTATTGGGTCATGTTGTGTCGAGTCATGGGATAGAGGTAGACCGGGCTAAGGTCCAAGTCATTTCTACTCTACCTCATCCCACGAATGTCAAAGGCATTAGATCGTTTTTGGGGCATGCCTGGTTTTATAGACGGTTTATTACGGGTTTTAGTGATATTACTAAACCCTTATGTTATTTATTACTTAAGGATGCCCCGTTTAACTTTAATGATGAATGTGTTAAGGCCTTTGACAATATTGAAATTGAAATTAGTTGAAGCCCCGATCTTGCAATCACCCGATTGGAGTTTACCTTTTGAATTAATGTGTGATGCAAGTGATTATGCGGTCGGGGCTGTTTTGGGTCAACGGGTTGACAAGAAACCCGTTGCCATATACTTTGCGAGTAAAACTCTCTCGGATGCACAATTGAATTACACAACCGAGAAAGAGTTACTAGCAGTAGTATATGCTCTTGATAAATTTAGGTCATATATTTGGGAAGTAAAGTAATCATTTATTCTGACAACTCTACAGTTAGGTACCTCATGGAAAAAAAGGATGCAAAACCGAGGCTTCTCAGATGGGTTTTGCTGCTGCAGGAATTTGATCTAGAGATTCGGGACAAGAAAGGAAGTGAAAATGTTGTTGCAGATCACTTATCCCGAATTATGGTGGAAGATGGGAACACAGACGGGCCCATTAACGAGTCTTTCCCGGACGAGCACATCTTGGCAGTCTCACAAAATCCCAAATTTGCTCATATTGTTAATTTTAAAGTTTTAGGTGACTTACCGGAGCATTGGCGTAGGAGAAAGAAGAAACAGTTGATGTCCCAAGCTAAACAGTACATTTGGGACGATCCAGACTTGTTCAAGATTGGTGCAGATCAGATGATTAGACGATGCATACCCGAGGAGGATGTCAGATCGGTGTTGGAACACGCACATTCGTCTGCGTGTGGTGGTCATTTTAGTGCCCAGAAAACCGCTCGAAAAGTTTTAACGAGGGTTTCTTTTGGCCATCAGTGTTTAAGGATGCTCATGAGTTCGCGACACACTGTTTAAAGTGTCAACAACTCGGGAGCATTTCTAAGAGGGATGAGATGCCCTTGAACCCGATCCTAGTAGTTAACATTTTTGATATTTGGGGGATCGATTTCATGGGTCCATTCCCGAACTCACACGGTAATTTGTACATCCTAGTGGTCGTCGATTACATTTCTAAATGGGTTGAAGCGATAGCGACTAGGACAAATGATCACATAGTCGTTTGTAATTTCGTTCAAAGTAATATTTTTTCGAGATTTGGAGTCTCCCGAACCATCATAAGTGATGAGGGATCTCATTGTAAGAACTTTAAATTCGGGAAATTGCTTAAACGATATGGTGTTGATCATAGGATTGCAACTCCTTACCATCCACAAACGAGTGGAAAAGTTGAGGTTTCCAATAGGTAAATAAAACAGATTTTGCAAAAAACCATTCGGGCATATCGAAAGGATTGGTCAACTAAGTTGACCGATGCTCTATGGGCCTACCGAACCGCTTTGGAAGCACTCCTTATAGACTTGTGTATGGAAAGGATTGCCATTTAGTGGTTGAAATTGCACAAAGAGGATTTTGGGCTACTAAACAGGTTAACATGGATTATGATGATGCAAGTAAGGCGAGAAAATTAGCTTTGTGCGAGATCGAGGAGTTGAGAGACTAGGCATACGATTGCGTGTCCGCTTACAAGGAAAAGATGAAAAAAGTTCATGATGCTAACATCCGGTTGAAGAATTTTGAAATTGGTCAACGAGTATGGTTATACAACACAATGATGAAGCTCTTCCCGGGTAAGTTGAAAAGTAAGTGGACGGCCTTATATTAGATTGTACGAGTCGGGAATCATGTTCAGTACGAGATTGAGGATTTCGATGATCATTTGAGGCTAGTGGTAAATGGCTATAGATGGAAGCCATATTTGGAGATGAAAGATATACACGAGATGGATGAGGAATCGGTGAGATTCATTGTGAACTCACCGATTTATGAAGACAATTGAGTTCGAGGCACTGTCGAGCTGTAGACTTTAAATTCAGCACTTACGGGAGACAACCCGGGGTTTGTAAGTGTCTGTCCAGTTTGTTTTCAGTTTATTGTCATCTCGAGTTTTGTGCAGAAAACGCCAAGAGTGGGGATGCTTGCTGAAGAGTTGGAAGTTCGAGAAGTTCGGTAAGCGTTTGGTCAATTACACATCTTTCCAAGTACGTGAAGTGTGTTTTGAGTTTGGAAACGTGTTCAGGGTGATGTCGGGATCCGAAAAGTGGTCGGGTCGAATAATGTCCGGGCCCGTTTTGTGCAAAAATTTGTACGTTAATAGAGCCCATCGCGATACGCGATGGACTTGTTATAACCTCCATCGCGTATCATGATGGAGGAAGGGCATCACGCATCAGTGATGTCATCACGATACGCGATGACATCACTAACAACCCCATCGTGTATCGCGATGGGGCCTAACCCTAATTGAAACCAATTTGGGTGGCGATACGCGATTGCCACCCATTTGACCCATCGCGTATCGCGATGGGTCGTGGTTGACCCGAATTGTTATTAATATAACGACTCTTCTTCTTCTTCTTTCTTCTTTACATCTTTACTTCTTTCTTCTCCGCTTTTCTTTTTCCTGACATTTTCTCCGGCGACCCGTCCTCACAAACATCATCACTCACCATCAACCACCACCATCTCCACATTCATCACTTCCATCCTCCACCGCTAATCACCACCACCCACCACGCCATATCCACCACCGCTGTAACCACTACCCACCACCGTCATTTTCCACCACCGCCGTTCAACTACAACCGCCTTTGTCACCGACATAACAACCCACCACCACCGTCAACTGCCGCTTACGGTTCACCACCGTCGCTATTATTTTTTTTTTTTCATTCAATTGATCCGACCTCAAGGTATTATTAGTTTATTATTATATTTTATGTTGGAGCTCGAATGGTTTATGTCGGTTTATTTTGTTATATCGGATTTAGTAATTGGATACTTCGTTGGGACGGTTTGTGGGTTTGCTTATGGGTTGCTTTGAGATTATAATTAACGAGTTTTGTCGGGAAGTTTTTTATTTTGCTATTGGGTGTCGGGCCGGTTTAGTATTTCGTTTATTAACTTGGGGTTGTCGGGTTAATCGGGGTTATTGTTATTATTGATTGTCGAGGTTTTGATTGTCGGATCTTGGGTTAATGTAACATTGTGACAAGTTGGGTTTTTGATGTTCAAACTTAAATTTCATTACTTTATTGTTAAATAAATGATAGTGACAATTCGTTATAAAATGTTTATTTTGAACTTAATTTATTAATATTTTATTCATACCCGATTTATCACATAATTGTTTGTTACCGACAGTATATTGATTAGTTTGCACTGTAATCTAGTCAGTTTGTCAGTTTAGTTTGTTCGTACCAGTTTGTTAATTGTGTCTGTTTGTTTTGTGTCGGGTCGTGTCGATTGTAAGTTTGTTAATCGAGTCACGGGGACACATGGCTAGTTTGAATTTAAATGTTTTGAATTGAAAATTGATTACCCGCCCGTACTCAACCCCCATTCGGGCGGGATAATCTGTTTTTGAGAAATACGCAAAGGGTGTCCCCGAATTTTTCGTCTTTAATTATTATATTTTATTATTTTAATATTATTTTATTAA
Source organism: Bidens hawaiensis (assembly GCF_021521415.1). Classification (NCBI taxonomy): domain Eukaryota; kingdom Viridiplantae; phylum Streptophyta; class Magnoliopsida; order Asterales; family Asteraceae; genus Bidens; species Bidens hawaiensis. The sequence goes on along the minus strand of NW_027494785.1, from coordinate 24,135 downwards.
TTTGGACGACCGCGACCGAAATGCTATACGGTCGTCGCCACATTGACTGTTGACATATCTATCTTACATGTTTGATTTTGCAGATGTGTCTGACGCTCAAGAGTCTTCTCGCCAACTGGGCGCAAGAGACATACGACTGAGCCCCGCACCATACGGTACGATGGTGAGGAGGTACCGATTACACCTGGCATCAAGCCAGCGGATATCATGGGCGATGGATGCTGTACGCAGCACCAGGTGCTCAGGTTCCTTAACACGACCGAGGAGTACACGCAGTTTACTCGCATTCGAGGTATGCAGCTCTTGGGTATGAGATCGTTCGATTGGGGACTATTGGGTACCTTGGGGGCGGAGGACAGGCTCCGGGGATTGATTGCGGATCGGTGGCTGGCAGTACTTGAGTGTGACTCGATATCATATGTCGAGCTTACACGCGAGTTTTACTCGACGTTCTCATTCACGGCCACCGAATTTGACGAGCCACATGCCGTGTCGTTCTCACTTGGACGACACTTGTATGAGATGTCGGTCCCTGATTTCGCTGTGACGGCTAGCTTCTACGCGCGGGAGGATGTTCAGACTCTCGCGTTCTTAGAGAGCTTTCGCGGTTATATGACGCATCAGCAGCGGGACCGACAATTTTGGCTCACTGAGCCTCATCAAGCTCAGTTTTGGGAGCAGATCGTGGACGGGACCCACTCGATTTCTGTAGTGGCATCCTCTATCAGGGACCCCGTCCACCGATACTTACGCCACATAGTTTCTTTCACTATCGCTGGCCGTCATTCGAGCCGCGATAAATGTAGCAACCTCGATCTGTTGTGCCTCCTGTCTATCATCACTGGTAGGGAGGCCAACATTGCGATGCTTCTCCTTACATCTTTTGGCAGAGGCCGGAGCTTACAGGGGGTGACGGCCCAGTTAGCATTGGGGCCGTATATCACCAGGATTGCACAGAGCCTGGGTGTATTTGATAGATATCTGGTCAAGTACTTCACCAGGGGACCGGCAACAGAGTCTTTTGGGTTAGCGGATGCTTGGAGGGCCGAGATCTGTGAGCTTGATTATCCACCGAGGCTCATCCCGGTCCGAGAGGGCCCACAGGTACCACCGCTGGAGGGTTTAACAGCAGCCGTCGCCATGCAGAGGGGCATTCCGACACACAGACAGCATATCTTGGTCCCTCGCATGATGCGGCCACAGCCGCCGTTCGAGCTTCGACAGCCACCACCTCAGTATCAGCAGTTGCAACAGCGAGTCACATTAGCCATGATTTATCAGCAGCAGCAGCGGATTCAAGAGGAGGTTCAGGCACATCAAGAGGAGACGCGGGCCCATCTGGCCCGCCATGATGATTATTTTCGTTTGTTATTTGGTTCTTCACAGGTACCACTCCCAGCATCATTGATTATCGCAGAGGAGCAACCTATGGACCCGCCGAATACTACTGATGATCCACCAGCGCAGTAGCTTATGGTTACCTTTTTACTTTATTTTATTTTTATTCTCATGGTTTGTATTATATTGATATTATATTATTGGGAATACTGTATGGGTAACCGTTTGGGCATATATGTGTATATATATATATATATATCTTTTGATTGTTGCTGTGTTTGAGTTATTTGTATATTATGTTGTAACCGAACTCTGTCTGTGTAGTTCACAATAAACCCTCACGAGACCCACTCGTCCTCCCAGGCTACCGGGAGGTTTAAAGGGCTTTTTGCATACGCTAAATGCAATCGTGATTCCTACGAAAGTGAGTTAGGTCTTTTAACGTTTTTAACTTGTTTAACAAAATTTATTATGAAACGACTTAATTCAGCTCGGTAATTGTTTTAATAAAATTTAACAGAAAATCATTTTCATAACTCTTAAAAGACCTATGTCTTACACTTGTGAGAAGCTTGCTTCTACACGTCTCGAGATTTTTCATGTTCGATTGTCAGTTTGGTAATTGGTTAAGACGAGAGTATACAAGTGTTTTTGAGAGTTCGCGAGCCGACTGGTCCTTTTCCTGTCCCGTTGATATCAGGTGATTTCAGTTTCATAATTTATTTTGTCTTATTAGTTTAAATGTTAAAAGTGTAATTGTATAATTGCTAGTAGACCCATCACAGTCAAAAAGTCAATTTCAGCCCCGTCACTCAAATGTTCGTTAATTGTTGAAATATTTTAACATTAAGGACAATGTAAACCTCAAGTGTGGGGATGGGGGAAATTTGAAAATTTTCGCCCAATAGTACCTCGAAGAGTGTTCAGAAACCAAAGTTGTTAACTGTTAATTATTTCCATTAATTATAGGTTTCAGGTCGTGGTTGGTTTTTCAGCTTCTCGATAGTCTTACTCCCAAATGTTTTCATAACGAGAAGTTGAAAATAGGGTCATTTAGGCGGGGATAACGAGTCATGGGGACAGGCACACATGTTTATATCGACAACCTTATTCCTCCAGTACATGTGTGAGTTGACCAGATACTCCTAGTCGATACGATACCTTACTTATCCTATCTAGATAGTTTAACTAGGTTTTTGCATGACTCAAACGACGATCATAAAAATGGCGCCGTTGCCGGGGATAACTGTTAATTATTTCCATTAATGCCAAGTATAGGTTTCTGGTCATGGTTGGTTTTTCAGCTTCTCGATAGTCTTACTCACAAATGTTTTCATAACGAGAAGTTGAAAATGGAGTCGTTTAGGCGGGGATAACGAGTCATGGGGACAGGTACACATGTTTATATAGGCAACCTTATTCCCCCGATACGTGTGTGAGTTGACCATATATATATAATACACATATAATATATAGTACACACATGTCATTTGAGTGCCTTCATCGATGTTCATGGATTACGGGATCGTAGTTGGCAAAATGCAAAAATGATGAGTCAATTAGGTTAAGCCTCGTCTGGATGAGCGAGAGTGTGGGTACTGGGGGTTGGGCCTCATACATTATAAATATGAGCGTGGGTAATGTGAAGGGCGGGGGGTTGGTTCCCTTAGAAAACATTTCTTGGACCTATTTTTCATTTGATTAACCCCAACATTATGTTACGAGACTATCCGGCTTAATAGGTTTCTTTGTATTTGTTTTTGCTTTTGTATTTGTAGTTGTTCCAGTATTAAGCAGCACATTTATTATGCGTAAAAAAAAAGATGTATGTTTATATTCAGTTACGTAATTAGTAGTTCGTTTGTGTTTAGTAAAAAAAAGAGATGAAATCAGTATGTATGTTAGTTTTGCTTATTTAGATGTTTTGTAATAAGCCGGGTCGGATCATTTGAGCTACTTAAAAATTTCCCTTCCATACCCTTACACCTAGCCCCGTTACAACCCTTTTTAAGTCCTCTTGATTTGCATTTGTGTCAAATCAGTTTTATGGATGGATAGTTGTTTATGAGTGATACTGAGAGCAGAATGATACTAGCATATCTTTTGCTAGTCCATATATTAATCCGAGATGAGAGATGTTATATTATGAGGGGTATGAACATGTGTGCCTTAACCGGAAATAAAGTACACTCGTCTGGGCGGCTCTATTGTTTTTATTATAGCACTTAACCTTATTTGTGGGATGTCAATCTAGAAAGTGTCAGTCTGGGAAACTGGGTATGACCTTAAACCTTACTAGTATTAATGGCAATAATCTACATACCTATGATGGAGATTGATGTTTGTTTTAGATTTTGCTTGAGGGCAAGCAAAAGATAAGTGTGGGGATGTGATGGATGGTTAATTTGTTTATGTTTTAGTTCGTTTATTCTTTAGTTTTATTCGTTTATTTTAGGAACTTTGATACTTCATACGTGTATTATTGGATTTCTGGTCACAGGCGTTAAATTACTCAATTTGGACCTGTGGTCACACGGAATGAAGACCCGGGACGTCCAGCACGCGGAACGAGACAAATTAATAAAGTTTGCTGGTGACAACACCCACCACGATACGCGATGGGCTTGCTTGATGACCCATCGCGTATCGCGATGGGAGTTAAATGAAATGTTGACTTTCTAGTCCATCGCGATACGCGATGGACCAGTGAAGACCCCATAGCGTATCGCGATGGGGTGGTAAGACGGGAGTTAGGGTTTTTAAACAAAGTTTTCATCATAAACAACCCTAACTCGTATTTTATCAAGGGAGGCGATTTCCAACAGTTCAAGGAGGCAATTTCACCACTCTAGTTCGTGCCAAGACCATATACATGATCCATATCATCATTATTGACGATTCGATGATGTCGCGGCTCGGCAAATCTCCTAGAAACTCACCCGGGATGTATAGTTTGTAACTTTTACAGTTTTTCTCATGTGACTAAGAACACTATGTATAATTGTATACGGTTGATATATGATTATTGATGTTTAGTATTTATGTGCGTTCGATCGATTTAGGTTTACGTTGGTCTGAATGATTTGTTACCGGTAGCTAGATAATTGATCATATGATTGTTTGATTAGAATGAATACGATAAAACATATAATTTCCCTTAACTGAGTCACACTGGCAGGGACCGTTTGATAACTGGTGTCGTGTGTAAAGCGATTGTTGATGTCTATGGTTTTATCTGATTGATCAGTCTGTAGTTAACTGTTAATAATTAATCTGTTAGGTTGCATGAGATCATTGTAGGTTGCTTAATTGAATTCCCGGTTGTGATTTGCTTTGTTAATTGATTGAAACTTGTTTACCTCGTTTGCTTGCTTAACTTTAAATTCAAAACAATTGCTTGTGTGATCAGCACTAAATCTGTTACTTCATAATATTAAAGTTGTTTACACGAATCACATTGCCCACATACTCCTGGTGGATACGATACCTTACTTATCCTATCTAGATAGTTTAACTAGGTTTTTGCATGACTCAAATGACGGTCATCACATACCAGCATATTTATTTTAAAACCATAGCCTCTTTTTAAGCCACACATTAATTTACATACTTGGACCCACAATCATTTCTCAAATAATCATATATATGCATATCAAAATAAACATATATAAGACGCTTGTAAAAATAACATGATTATGGTCCGTGTACTTACCTCTTGGTGTTACCAACATGGGTGTAGGGTGTAGACGATAACCCACTAATTATTCTAATTGAATACGTCTCGTAAACATACTACAGAATATGCTACTAGAACTTGTTTGGTTTTCTTTATATTGTCTATCAAACTTTTGAGTGGATAGCATGTATTTATACTTCAAATTTTACTTGATCGTTAAGATTCTTCCGGGCTAAGATTTGTTTTCAATCTTATGTATGATATACTTTTCAAATTTTACTTGATCGTTAAGATTCTTCCGGGCACTCCTATCCTAATATTCTTACTCATTAAGACTACAACTCATGTCCATATTATCCTATTTTGTTTTTTTTATTTATCACTATATTACAAGCACTTACACGTGCATTGTTACTTTTATATAATAATGAATATAATAGTTAAGTAATTGTTTTATATTTTAAATGATATTAGATACTATCGAATGCTCGTTTAAACGCCTCGTATCTCAATGAGTTATTTTACCCGCTACTTACTCAACTAATAATATTTGAAATATTAATTTCAAATATTTTATTTTATCCACAAAACAGGATGTTACAAATCTCTCCCCCTTAAATACGTTTCGTACCCGAAACCTTTTCATACATTGAATAACTCAGGGTAGTACTTTCTCATTTCATCCTCGGCTTCCCATGTCATATTCGAACCTCGCCGATGTTTCCATTGTACTTTCACTTGGCTTATATCTTTATTCTAAGTTGCTTAACTTTATGATTAAGAATCGCTACTGGTTTTTCTACATAGTTAAGCTTATCATCCACTTCAATGTCATTTAATGGCACACATGACGTTTCATCGGCCAAAAATTTTCGTAAATATGACACATGAAATGTGTTACGGATTCCGCTTAATTCTTCGGGTAAATCAAGCCGATAGGCCACTTTCCCCACATGAGCAATTATCTTAAACGGACCAATAAATCTTGGACTTAGCTAACCACGTTTACGTAAACAAATCACTCCTTTACATGGAGAGACTTTTAACATAACATAGTCTCCTACTTGAAATTCAATTGGGTGTCTCCGTTTATCAACATACGACTCTTGTCTATCCTGAGCTGCTTTCAAATGTGCTCTAATTTGATCAATCTTTTCATTCGTTGTGTTTACCACTTCTTTGTTTGCGAGTTCTCTTTGAACAATTTCTCCCCAACATACCGGGGTGCGACATTTTCTACCATAAAGCATTTCGAATGGGGCCATCCCAATGCTTGAATGGTAACTATTATTATAAGAGAACTCTAGCAGGGGAAAATAATTGTCCCAGCTGCCACCAAAATCAATAATACAGGCACGAAGCATATCCTCGAGAGTTTGAATTGTTCTTTCCCTTTGTCCGTCGGTCTAAGGATGATATGCCGTACTAATCAATAATTTGGTGCCCATTTCCTCTTGAAATTTTCTCCAAAATCTTGAGGTAAAACGAGTGTCTCTACCATATACGATAAATACTTGCACTCCGTGTCTTGACACCACCTCATTTATATACACTTACACTTTATGCCCATTCGTTCTGAAGTATATTTTTCATGAATGGGTATAAAGTGTGAACTTTTTTTCAAACGATCGACAACTACACATATCGTGTTATGCCCTTTGGCTGTTATTGGAAGTTTTGTTATTAAATCCATCGTAATGTGTTCCCACTTCCATAATGGAATCTCTTGAGGTTGCATCTTTCCATATGGTTTATGGTGTTCAGCCTTAATTTGTAAACAAGTCAAAAACCTTTCCACATAGTTGACAACATCTCTTTTCATACCAGGCCACAAATAATTTTTCTTCAAGTCATTGTAGATTCTGGTAGCACCTGGATGAATTGAATAACTTGATTTATGTGCCTCATCTAGAATGATCATTTTAATTGAACAAGACTTAGGAATCCAAATACGTCCAAAATGAATCTTAACTCCTTTGTAATTTTCTTCCAAATGTCGAACTTGACCAACAATTCTTTCGCGCTTTAAATTTTATTCTTTTAATGCTTCCTTTTGCGCAGTTTTAATTTGGTCAAATAAGTCTGAATTTACAATCAGATTATATGATTGTACCTTAATCGGAGAATAATTCTCTTTTCGACTCAGGGCATCAGCCACAACGTTGGTTTTACCAGGGTGGTAGAGAATTTCACAGTCATAATCTTTTACTAATTCCAACTATCAACGTTGTCTCATGTTCAACTCTTTCTGATCAAAGAAATACCTCAGACTTTATTGATCAGTATAGATAGTGCATTTTGTTCCATATAAATAGTGCCTCCAAATCTTTAGCGCATATACTACTACTGCTAATTCGAGATCATGGGTCGAGTAGTTTGCTTCATGTGACTTCAATTGTCATGAGGCATTTGCTATGACTTTCCATTTTTGCATAAGAACACAACCCAATCCAATGCGTGAGGCGTCGGAATAAACTACAAAGTCCTCTGTTTCTTCTGGTAAAGCTAGTATAGGAGCTCTAGTTAGCTTTTCTTTCAAGATTTGAAACGCCTTTTCGTGTTCTGAGTTCCATTCAAATTTGGAATTCTTTCGAGTTAGCTTTGTTAACGAGGAGGCCATTTTTGAAAAATCCTGAGTGAAACGCCGATAATAATCGGCTGAACCAAGAAAACTTCTAACTTCAGTTGGGGTCTTTGGAGGAGACCATTGCATAATAGACTCTATCATGGCGGGATCCACTAAGATACCCTCCTCGTTCACGACGTGACCCAAGAATTGAACTTCTCTAAGCCAGATTGCACATTTAGAAAACTTTACGTATAGGTTTTCTCTTCTTAAGGTATCAAGAACCTCGTGAAGATGTTGAGCATGATATTTTTTAGTTCGGGAATAGATGAGAATATCATCGATGAACACGATGACGGAACGATTAAGCATTGGCTTAAATACTCAATTCATAAGATCCATGAAAACTGTTGGGGCATTCGTTAAGCCGAATGGCATTACAACGAATTCATAATGCCCATAACGAGTACGAAAAGCCGTCTTAGGTACATCTTCTTCTCGTACCTTTGCTTGATGATAACTCGACCTTAGATCGATCATTGAGAACCAACTAGCACCTTGCATTTGATCAAAAAGATCATCAATTCTAGGCAAAGGATACCTATTCTTGATGGTAAATTTATTCAATTCACGGTAATCAATGGACATCCGCATGCTACCGTCTTTCTTTTTAACGGCCAAAATAGGTGCGCCCCAAGGTGAAACACTTGGGCGAATAAATCCTTTATCCAACAGATCTTGGAGTTGAGACATCAATTCCTTCATCTCGTTCGGTGCCAACCGATATGGTGATTTAGCCACTAGTGTAGTTTCTAGAACTAGATCAATTTTAAACTCAACTTACCTTTCCTGTGGAACTCCCGGTAGCTCATCAGGAAAAACGTCAGGGAATTCATTAACAACAAGGACTTGATCAAGTTCCTTTCCTTTTTCTTTTGTATCAATTACGTAGGCGAGAAACGTCTGATGACCATGCTTCATATAACTCCTAACCTTTGCCATAGAGCATATTATAATATCATTCTTTCATTCTCCATAAATACAAATTTGTTTTCCAGCTGGTGATAGAAATTGGACGATCTTTCTATTACAAACTATCGACGCCTGATGTTGGGATAACCACTCCATCCCAATAATTACATCAAATTCCCTTAATGTAATAGAAATTAAGTCGATAGAATATTCTTCTCCTTGAATAATTATTTTACAATTTCGACATACTTTGGAGAAGAGAAAGCTCTTATCACTAGAGATTTCGACGTCTAATGAATTTATTAATTTACTTCTACTAAAAGAACTATGGCAAGCAAAAGTTTTGGATACGAATGATCTACTAGCTCCAGAATCAAATAAAACATAGGCAGGGAGGGAGTTTAAAATAAAGGTACCTGTTACGACATCAGGTATAACCTTCGCCTCCTCTGCGGTGATTTGAAAGACCCTGCCTCGGGGTTTTGGAGCTTCCAACTTCTTCACGTTCTCTGCAGTTCTAGATCCTTCTGTCGCCTTTCCATCCCTTGCCCTCAACTCTGGGCAATCATTTTTCATGTGGCCCGGTTTATAGCAGTTATAACATAAGTTCAACGGACTAGTACACTCTGGTGCCGTATGTCCAAGTCTCCCACACTTATAACAAGTTGGATTCTTATAACGACATTCCCCGAAATGTCTCTTTCCACAAACCTGGCAAGTACCAGATTCCTTTCTAAAGCTAGGTACTTTTGTAGGCTTAAAAAACTTTCGCTTTCTTTGACGGTGTTGTAGGAATTAAAACATCAAAATTTTGCTTCCCATCTCTTTCAACTTGTCTTTTTAGCTCCACCTCTCGTTCACGAGCCCAATTAAAAAGCTCCTCGAGACTTCCACACTTTGATGGAGAAATAAATTCTCTTATTTCCGTTTTAAGTATTAGGTGGAAACGAGTCATCCACGCTTCTTCACTAGTGAAAAGAGAAGGGCAAAATTTTGCTTTATCATAGAAAATTCCAAATATTTCGTCCACCATTTCAATGGCTTGACGCATATGAAGAAGTTCTTCAGAGATACGATCAATTGCAGCACGAGGACTGAAATGTTTATGAAGATTGGTTTGAATTCTTCCCAAGATATATTTCTTATCGTTTCCCTACCTTTTTCCTTTTTGACCATATCCCTCCAGTCTTTAGCTCGTTCAACAAATTGGTTCGTTGCGAACGTCACTTCATCAACCGCATCGCAGTGACACGTATCAAAAATAGTCTCCATGGCTGTAATCCACCTTTGGCTGACCAAGGGGTCTATTTCTCCCTTAAATTGTAACGGTTTACAAGCCATGAAATTTCTATACGCACATCGATGCGTTTCTACCTCCACTCTTGGTGCCGCTCCCATGTTCTCGAGAGGCTTTTCCACAATCAATTCATTCTTTTTCAGATTTTCTTCAAGCATAATTACTATAGAAATTTGCATTTCAGCCAGAAAAAATGGAATATTGGCTTCGAATGCTTTCCCCACCTAAATTGCAATTTTCTTGTGAATTTCATCAGGTACAAATTTTGTAGCATCATCTTGATGAGGTGAAGACGCAGATCTTTCTGAATCATTATCTACATGCTTTTTTATATTACGGTTTCCATCATCATGTATAATATTTCCTTCTTCCTCCGCCATATCTTTTTTACTGTGATGAATAATTTATTTATTATTATTTTCATTCCATAATCTTATCCCTTCTAAGGTACTTTATCTAAGGCCTTTATACTCCTCAATCTATTGTTAATTCTAACAATTTATCTAAGGCCATAAAACATAAAGTACCATATATGCAGATATGATGCAACAAATATTAACACGCACATCATTTCATGCATATTTATTTCTCCCCCACATACTCTTTGTTGTTTCCAACACAATATAATTATTGAGAATTTATAACGGTATGATACATTTACTCTCATACTGGCTAGGCATGAAAGAAATATATTCTACTCATCTTGATCTCCCAACTACGTACTATATTGTCTTTTAAACATACAAATTTCAGTTTTCACATATTTTCTCTTTTATTTTCATTTATGCACCCATACAAAACTCCCCTTTGTAGCTTCCATGGATCGCTTCCGAACTGAACCCTCTCGTTTATATATAAAGAGAACTTATGGTTCGAGTCTAAGTATTTATTTTGAATACTTAAATCTCTCGAACCGTGCTCTGATACCAACTTGAAACACCCTATTTTTTTTATAAATAACTTTCACAAAATATATCAAGACGGTGTTTGGCTGAGCTTATTTTTTTTGCTTTTTGCTTTTTGAAAGGGCAAAATGTCCATAATGCCCCTCCAAAAACACCTAAAAGCACCAAATTGAAGCTTTTTTGCTTTTTAGAGGGGCATTTTGAACATTTTTCCCCCAAAAAAGCAAAAAGCAAAATAAATAAGCTCAGCCAAACACCTCCCAAAGTAGGTCCTAGTTTATATCCAAAACCTGTCACTCGTGGTGACGTTTTATTTAATAAAAATATATATTATACAAGAAAACATATATGTTTAATACAAACTTTATTATACAAACTATCAAACACGAGAGTATGGTTCTCTTGTCAGTCCAGTCCCGTCTGTGAAACTTCAACCATCTAGGAGTGCTTTTTCTGAAAACATTTTAAAACATATTTTTATTAGCTTTCGCTAAGTAAGTACACCATTTTATAAAAACATGTTTTATTTTTATTTGGAATTTAACACCCAAATTCCTTGAGATTTCAACACCAGAAATCCTTATATTTCCTCCACAATATTCCTTTGGAATTTAACACCCGAATACCTTGGGACTTCAACACCCGAAATCCTTATTTTTACTCCTTAATATTCTTTGGAATTCAACACCCGAATTCCTTATGAGCTCATTTTTAACCCATGAGGGTTATTAATTCCCCCTTTTATATTTGGGGTTCAACACCCGAACCCCTTAAGATTTCAACTCCCGAAATATTTTATATATAGTATTAAAATTTTGGAGTTTCAACTACCGAAACTCTTGGGAGTTGTAACCCATATTTTTATTAGAGGCATTCCACCATATTTATTTTAAAACCATAGCCTCTTTTTAAGCCACACATTAATTCAAATACTTGGACCCATAACCATTTCTAGGGTGCTGTGAGAACTTAGACGGATGGCGACGGGAGACGGGAGGCTCTTTTAAGTGAGATGGACGTCTACGGGTGCTGTGATGATGGCGACGGGTACTTGTTTATAGTGGAAGATGATGGACGGGAGACGGGAGGCTGTGATACAGATGGCCGGAGACGGTGGCCGGCTGGCCGCAGATCTATGTTTAAAGTGTGAGAGGGAGACGTCGCTGTTATGGTTTAAGTGAGAGAGAGAGAGGCACTGTTAATGTTATGTTATGTGATATATGATATATCTAGGGTTTGTGTATAATATAAAAAAAATCAAAATTAAAACACCGAATAATTCGGATATCTGAAAAATCAGAAAACTACTATCCGAATCCGAATGTTTGGATATCCGGGATTCAGATATCCGAATTTTCGGATGTCCGGGATTCGGATAAACGAATTTTCGGATAGTTCGGATACTGATAGTCGGATAATTCGGATGCGATTCGGATTCGGATTGTTTTGAACACCCCTATCGTAAACATACTACAGAATATGCTACTAGAGCTTATTTGGTTTTCTATATTTTGTCTATCAAACTTTTGAGTGGATAACATGTATTTATACTTCAAATTTTACTTGATCGTTAAGATTCTTCCGGGCTAAGATTTGTTTTTAATCTTATCTGTGATATACTTTTCATTTATTTATTTTCACTACATAGCTGGCACTCCTATTCTAATATTCTTACTCATTAAGACTACAACTCATGTCCATATTATCCTATTTTGTTTTTCTTATTTACTATTATTATTTATCACTATATTACAGGCACTTACACGTGCATTGTTACTTTTATATAATAATGAATATAATAGTTAAGTAATTATTTTATATTTTAAACGATATTAGATCCTATCGAATGCTTGTTTAAACGCCTCATATCTCAATGAGTTATTTTACGATTGATAAGTCATAACGAATCATCCCAGTTCTTATCCAGACTTTGACTCAAGAGTCAAAGTCAAAATCGTCAAGAACAATAAACAGTCAACACAAACCAGATTCACGATTAAACCCCAAATCTTGATGAAATAACACGAATTTTGTCTCATTGAGCTCGTTTACTCAGTGCCAACAAACCCTAATCATCAAATCAGTCTAACATTCACGATTAGAGGGTGTGATTTATACATAAACATCTACGGTCGTTTATCAATCAATTAATGTAACGATTCCGGCAAATTCAGGTATACCCTAGCCGGAATATACTATTTACGTGTTATTCAATACTGAATATATGAATTATAATGTGTTTATACGAGTATATATGATTCACAGTACGAATTATACTCAAATGTACAACTAGTCGTATCGGAATTACGATTAATCGATGAACGGTTATTGAATCCCGAACGAATCGGGAATTACATTATAGACGAAATATATAATGTTTAGTGATGTTTACGAAGTATTAAAGCTTCGGGAGAAGTGAATTATAGCACAGAAAAAGGATTTCGATTTATTAGTACGTCGGTACGATAAACGAAACCTTTAACATCAAACCAAGCAAGAGACGATCGATCAAGCCGAAAAAGATGCACGATTACCGAAAATACGATGTGTTAAGTCAATAAACGTCATGGTTTAAGTTTTTAAAGTTTTTAAATCAGTTTTATATAAATTTCATTTTTAAGCCGAAAAACGACCGTTTTGGCCTCGTTTTGAGCGGAATTAAACGTTTAACCAAAAAACGAACTGAGCCAGATTATCCACAACATTATCCGGATTACGCAATCCGAATGTGTGGCCATGGTTGGAGATGTGGGCCCCCCCACCCACTTAACATGGACCGATCGGTCCATGCTAGTCACACAACACATCCATTTTTCTTTTTTCCACAAACTTTCTCCCAAAATCCTCTCAACCTCTTCATCATCCATCCAAAACCCAAGCTTTTTAGGCAAGAACACAAGGTAAAAACCGAGTTATGATCGTGTGTATCTTCTTTTCTTGGTTTATTTACAAGGAAATGAGGTTTCAAATGAAAAATGGGTGAAAACCCGAGATGAAACCGATTCTTGGAGGATCAAGTGATGTATACATGTTATACAAAGGATCTTGGTCCAAGAAAGTAGTTAAAAGAGTTAAAAACGAATTTTTACGGTCAAAATCTTTGTTTTGATGTTTTAATCGAAACCATGAAAGAAATGGCTTGATTGTGGGTATAACTTACTTGGTGTGGTGTTGATGTGCTTGTAAGTGTTGTATCTAGTGGCTAGCAAAGGCTAGAAACCAAGATCCTTGTGATCTAACGCTAGAAAACACAAGATTGTTCGGTTTTCATGTGATTTAGTTATTTTGGACAGATTGTGATAGACCTAGAGTTGGGTCACGAAATTTCACAGAGATGATATACACATGAAAATATGAGATCTGTGAATTTTTGGTAATTTTTAGATAAAGGATGAATATTGGGTGAATTTAATGCTCGATTTTGGCCAAAAATGGTGAAAAATAGCTAAACATCATGAAAAATTCTGGAAAATTTAAGATTAGCTTTTTATAACATATAAAAGTCACACACAAAATTTCAGATTCATTGGAGAAGTCTAAGTATGCTTTTCGGTAAAACGAGTTTTAGGGATTTCTAGCTCGGTTTTGGTAAAAATGGCATGAAAAATAAGTTTTTAGTTTTGGAAAAATTACAGGGAACTATGTGGGTGATAGGGGTCATCCCAGAAAAATTTGGGATTTTTCGAAGGTCGTTTGGTATTTTCGACATATTTGGTGTTTAAATGACGTTTAAAAATGGTTAAATAAATCTTAGATATAAAAATTAATTCTGGAAAAATTTTATAAAATTCCTTACTGTCAAAATATGGTTTGTACAAAATTTCAAGGTCCAATACTAAACGGATATTTATTTGTGCTAATTGGAACTTAAAAACAAACTTTTAAAGCTTAAAACGAGTAAACCGGCGAAGCTCGCCTAAGCGAGCTGACTGGTGCATAAAAACCTTAAAAATGGACTATTTTCATGAAACTAAGTTAATCAAGTAAAAATAAATCATCCGAAAATAATTCGGATGATTTGGGTAATTTTACCCGATTTAACCGTTTCCGGTGTATTAAAGGCGGAAATGGGCCCCGCGGCCTAACGGGGTGTCTAACCGAGCTCTAATTTCACCACTTTAATGAAGATATCAATAATAACTATTTTCGGGTCGTGTGTGGTCAAACTCATTTTGTTGAAAACATAAAGACGAATAACCGTGCTAGGCACGCAAAACGAGAAAACAAACTATCGGTAGTTTTGACTAAAGAACTCTAAGTGATATCACAATCTAAGTCCTGAGTAGTGTATCGGGGTTAACATGGTCCCCGGATCGTGTACGGTAATGGGTTAACAGTGTCCCCGGACGTACCGGTTAACACGAATTTAAGTTATATTAATAGAAATTGTGTAGTAACGATTTGGGGATCGTATTACAGATCTGTACCAGTAGCTGTGCACCGTAGTACATCTTGCTCACAGGAAGGTGAGTTTTCACGAGCCCCTTTTTACTGAACTGTTTTAAATATTTTCCCGGGGCGGAAAGCATGTTTTTATCAAAGTGTTTAAGTACATGCCGATCGCATGGAAACGAATGTATTTATATAATGTTTATTGTACGGAAATCGTACGGTAATGTATTAAGATGGTAATTAACTAAGTTGCTAATATTGTAAGGCCCGAAACAGTGTTCTGGGGTAACCGAGTTCCCAGAGGTTATTAAATGTGTTTCTGGGGTAACAGAGTTCCCAGAGGTTATTAAATGTGTTTCTGGGGTAACAGAGTTCCCAGGGGTTATTGGAAGTATTCTGGGGTAACAGAGTTCCCGGAGGTTATTCGATATGTTTTGTGGTTAATAGAGTTTTCACTTGTGAACTCAGTATAATTACATCACTTACTTACGATTTTTATAATGATTTGTCATGGTTTATTTAAATTAGTGAAAATCACCAACTATTTGTAGTTGACCCGTTTTCTTTACATGCTTTCTAGGTACACTCAAATCGGAATGAGTGATATGTGTTCGATACTGTGTGCTATTTTGTGGAAGTCTAGAGATCTATATTTTTCATTAAATATGATAATGTGCTATCGGTAACACTTATGTGATAACGCTTAGATGGTTATGAAACTCAGAACAATGTAATATGTTTAAATTAATGTAGTGGTGTTTTCTTTATAAACAATGCTGTTGATATCAGATGTGTCTGTTGCATCCCGTGTACGTTTCCGCTGCGGTTACGGGGTGTTACAGAACTTGGTATCAGAGCCATTGGTTATAAAGAATTAGGATGTCTTCAAAAGATACCTAAAATATAACCAGTAGCTCAAGTATTATAGGATCTGAATATCAACTAATAATATATTGTGACGAGATCGGGATGAACTTGGATGGACAAGTGGGTTATTTGGTCCGGAACATAATAACAGACTTGTCTGCACGAGGAAATTCAGGGAAAGTCACGGGGGACTTTAATAGGTAAAATTGGCAACATACGTGCAAATATGTGATAATATTGTTATGTGGTCAAGTTGTATAAGTAAGTGTATATTAATTTGATTATGATTTACACTATGGAAAGAACTATATGTTTGTTAACTTGTGTGCAGGTAAAATGTCAAGAACCCCCAGTTTGTCGATTGAGGAGGACCCGGAGGAGGTCAGCTCCGGGGACTCCGGGAGCCCACTCGTAGCATCTAGCACAGAGCCTAGCGAGGCTAGCCTTAGGAGTTCCGGCCAGTCCTCCCCAGCTAGGATTGCCAGATCCCCGACCCCACCCGCACCACAGGTCGCTCCTGCACCCCCCGGATTCGGACCCCGCTTCACGGCGCGGATCAGTATCCCACCTGTCCGACCTATCTCGCCCCCACCCAGACCTGCTACTCGCAGGGGCGAATCCTCCAGCTCTCGTCCCGAGCCTGCGACTCCACCTGTGTGGGGTCTTCCGAGACAGGAACGGGACGCGGGGGCCTGGCTCCGAGTGCTCACCGAACAGGTGAATGAGCACTCCGCCGCCCTGACGGTGGGAGTCCAGAGGAGGATGTACTTGGGTGATTGCATACTGGACCATCAGTATGCGATTGCCCAGCTGAAGAGGGAGTGCTCATACTCCCAATGGATGCTTGGCCGGATGGAGATGCGGGTTCGGGTTATGATGGCCGTGTTGGTGGTGTTGGTGGCGATGTTGGTGGGGTTGGTTTACCACCGTGTTTAGTCGTGTTGGGTTGGGGATAGACAAGGACCATTTTTTTTTTGATACTCTGTGTAAGCAGTTAGTGGTGATGCTAACATGGAGTGAATCTTGTTTAGTTATAATACAACCACTGGCCCTTAGGGTGGGTCTCTTTTGGGGCATATCAGTATAGATACTTTTGGGTATCATTCAAGCACTGACCCGTTGCGGGTTATGTCGAGATGATGCCGACATAGGCCCTACGTATGAAAACTTATCTAATGTAATAGTGACAGGAAAGTAATATGAACGGATGTTTGTGTAATATGTATTAACGTTTATTAATTAATAGAATGTTTGTTGTGTTTTTATTGGAACTTGTATTGATTATATATATTTTCTTGATGTTGTGTAGAATGGCACCAAAACGTTCAGCCCAATTGTCGGAAGTGGACGTGAGCCGTCTGATTGCTCGCCAGTTGGAGGCGGCGATACCGGATATAGTATCGCGCATCGCCGCCAGTATTAACAATTCGACCAATCCAACCCCTCCGAGCAATCAAACGACCACCAATAATAACGGGGAAAAAATGTTAATCCTCCGCAGAATGATAACACGATCCCGAGTAATGACACACCGCCTAGGGTGGTCGTTACAGATAGTAATGGCCCTATACCTACGGTAGAGACGAACCGTACGGAACCGATTCGTGCATCCATGGGATGTTCGATCAAGGACTTCATGTTGTGCAAACCTTTAGAGTTTAGCGGGTCTGAAGGACCAAATGGATTAGTTAAATGGATCGAGAAAATAGAATCTGTGGTAAATATCAGCAACTGCCCCGAGGATTGTGTTGTTAAGTACGCTGCATGCACATTTACGGACCATGCCTTGACATGGTGGAACACGATAGTGCAGACCCGGGGCCAAGCGGCGACAAACCGCATGACCTGGACGGAGCTCAAGGCTCTTGTATTGGAACATTTCTGCCAGAGAAACGAATTGCAGAAATTAGAAAATGAATTGTGGAATCTGGAGATGTGGGGGGCGGACCACTTGGGTTATACGAACCGGTTTAATGAGTTGGCGCGATTGGTACCATGGTTGGTCACCCCAGAGTCGAAGAGGGTGGAACGTTATATTTGGGGACTAACTCCAGTAGTAAGGAGTATAGTCAATTCTGGGGGACACCAAACATATGAAGGTGCGGTGACGCAAGCGGGTATCGTAACGTACGATTTCGTAAGGAGCGGGTCACTGAAGGTGGCGGGAGAGTCCGCTGGAGGAAAGCGGGGTACACATGACCATAGGACCCAGGAAAAGCAGCAAGGTAAACGTGCTAGACCCACTGCCCAGAACTACGCCATGACTAGTTCGGGCGGAAGGCAAGAACCGCAGAAGGGAATGTTTCCTAAGTGTGGGAAATGTGGTTACCACCATGGTGGCATGTGCAAAGAGGTGGTATGCCACCGGTGTGGCAGGATTGGACACTACGCACCAAATTGTAAGACAAATCTGAACAACCTGAACCGACAACCGCAACCTATCCGTGCACAGCCATTTAAGACCCAACCAGCCCGACAGCAGAACCTGCAAGGAAACCAAATGGTGACCACCAGCCGTGCTTGCTATGAATGCGGCAGCACGGATCACTTCAAAAGACATTGTCCGAAACTGAACCAGGGAGGAAACGGGAGGCAACCCGCGGGTCAGGCATCGTCGTCCAATCCGGCGCGAGGCCGAGCATTCGTGATGGGGGCGAACGAGGCACGCCAGGACCCCAGCGTAGTGACAGGTACATTCCTCGTCTCTGATCATTACGCTTCTGTATTATTTGATACAGGCGCCGATAGAAGTTTTGTCTCCGTTAGTTTCCTGTCGATAGCAAACCTTCCTATTGGTGAAACCATAGAACCTTACACCGTAGAAGTCGCTAACGGTAAAACCATGATAGTTAATCAGATAGTTCGGAATTGCCCTTTTATTCTGAACGAACAATCCTTTCTGATTGACTTGTTACCGGTAGAATTGGGTAGTTTTGACGTGATAGTGGGAATGGATTGGTTAGCACGTAACATGGTAGAAATAAACTGTGAAAAGAAAATCGTCAAGATCCGGGTGTCGGATGACGAGGAGGTATTAGTGCAAGGAGAAAAATCCGGCACCATGATACCATTTATATCCCACCTCAAGGTGTTAAAATATATACGTCAGGGATGTGTGGCGTATCTAGCGAGCCTGACGGCCACTGATTCTGAGGAAAAACGGGTGGACGATATTCCAGTGGTACGCGAATTTCCACAAGTCTTCCCAGAAGAACTTCCTGGATTACCGCCAACCCGACAGGTCGAATTCAGAATCGATCTATTACCTCAAGCTGGCCCTGTTGCTAAGGCACCCTACAGACTTGCACCATCAGAGATGCAAGAATTATCCAACCAATTGCAAGAATTGTTGGATAAAGGATTTATATGTCCTAGTTATTCCCCGTGGGGTGCACCGGTACTATTCGTGAAAAAGAAGGACGGAAGCCTTAGAATGTGCATTGATTACAGGGAGCTAAACAAGTTGACAATCAAAAATAGGTATCCTCTCCCCCGAATCGATGATCTGTTCGACCAGCTACAAGGTGCGAGCTACTTCTCAAAAATAGATCTCAGATCGGGATACCATCAGGTTAGAATCCAGGAGGAGGATATCCCAAAAACTGCATTCCGGACTCGCTACGGTCATTACGAGTTCTTAGTTATGCCTTTTGGGCTAACAAATGCGCCAGCAGTGTTCATGGATCTCATGAATCAAGTCTGTAAACCCTACCTCGATAAATTCGTCATCGTGTTTATTGACGATATTTTGATATACTCAAAGAGTAAAGTAGAGCATGAGCAACACTTGAGATTAATTTTAGAGCTTCTAAATCAGGAGAAGTTGTTTGCAAAATTCTCCAAATGTAACTTCTGGTTACAAGAAGTGCAATTCCTTGGTCACGTTATAAACCATCAAGAAATACACGTTGATCCAGGTAAGGTTGAAGCAGTTAAGAATTGGCAAGCGCCTAAATCGCCAAAGGAAATCCGCCAATTTTTAGGCTTAGCTGGATATTATCGTCGATTTATAGAGAACTTTTCCAACATCGCCCAACCTTTAACCCTCCTGACTCAAAAGGATCGAAAGTATGATTGGGGAGAAGAACAGGAAGCGGCGTTTCAAACGCTAAAACAAAGATTGTGCCAAGCGCCGATCTTAAGTCTCCCCGACGGAGACGATGGTTTTGTCGTGTATTGTGACGCATCCCGTAGAGGATTGGGATGTGTGTTGATGCAGAATAATAAAGTCATAGCCTATGCTTCCCGACAGTTAAAAGTACACGAGAAAAATTACACTACTCATGACTTAGAACTGGGAGCAGTTATCTTCGCACTTAAAATCTGGTGACATTATCTCTACGGTACAAAGTGCACCATCTTCACCGATCATAAAAGTTTGCAACACATATTCGATCAGAAAGAACTGAATATGAGACAACAAAGATGGGTCGAATTATTAAGCGACTATGACTGTGACATCCGTTATCACCCCGGCAAGGCTAACGTTGTAGCCGATGCCTTGAGTAGGAAGGATCGGGTTAGGCCATTGCGAGTGCGAGCGCTGGGGATGATAGTCCAGTCGAACCTATCGGATTTGATTCGAGTCGCTCAACGCGAGGCGCTGGAAGAGGAACAATTGGAAAAAGAGGGACTTTTCGGTAACGAGAAGAATTTCGAACACCGCAAGGACGAAATTCTCTACTTCAAAAATCGGATTTGGATCCCGACCCTCCATGATCTTCGTGAATTGATCATGAACGAAGCGCATAATCAAAATATTCCATACATCCGGGTTCGGATAAGATGTACAAGGATGTGAAGGAGTTCTACTGGTGGCCGGGTATGAAAAAGGATATAGCCACATACGTCGGCAAGTGTACGACGTGTGCGAGGTTTAAGGCGAAGCACCAGAAACCTTCGGGAATGTTACAACAACCGGAAATTCCCGAATGGAAGTGGGAGCAGATCACGATGGATTTTGTGACACACCTCCCCAAGACGTCCCGAGGATATGATGCAATTTGGGTAGTCGTGGATCGATTAACCAAATCGGCACATTTTATCCCGATTAGAAATAATTATAACACTGAGAGACTTGCGCAGATTTATATAAATGAAATTGTGTCCCGTCATGGGATACCCATCTCAATCATCTCTGATCGGGATAGCCATTTCACCTCCAAACTTTGGCAAGCTGTGCAAGAAGCGCTGGGAACGCGTATTAATTTAAGCACAGCCTACCACCCTCAGACCGACGGTCAGTCTGAGAGGACCATTCAAACCCTGGAGGATTTGCTTCGTGCATGCGTACTGGATTTTAAGGGAAATTGGGATCAACATCTCCCGCTCGTTGAATTTTCCTATAATAACAGTTACCATAGCAGTATAAAAGCAGCACCGTATGAAGCATTATATGGACGAAAGTGCCGATCACCACTCTGCTGGACTGAAGTGGGCGACACACAGGTTATTAGATCAGATCTGGTCCAGGAAACGACAAGCAAAATTCTTGAAATTAAGAACAATCTGAAGGCCGCACGGGATCGGCAGAAGAGTTATGCCGATACCCGTAGAAAACCGTTATCATTCGAAAAAGGTGATAAAGTGTATTTGAAAGTATCACCGTGGAAGGGTGTGGTTAGATTTGGAAAGGCGGGGAAGTTAGCCCCTAGATATATTGGACCATTCGATATTACTGCGAAAATCGGTCCTGTAGCATACCGATTAGAACTGCCTGATGAACTGAGTGCAGTTCACAACGTGTTTCACGAGTCGAACCTGAAAAGGTGTCTTTCGGATGAGACATCGGTGTTACCCTTAGAGGGTGTTCAACTAAATGATAAGCTCAACATTGTAGAGGAGCCCATAGAAATAGTAGACGGGAAAATCAAGCAACTTAGACACAATAAGATCTCGTTGGTCAAAGTTAGATGGAATTCGCAACGAGGCCCAGAATATACATGGGAACGAAAGGACGAATTTCGGAAGAAATACCCCCACCTATTTCCTTAAAAGGAAGTTGTTGACGCGTAAAATTTCGAGGACGAAATTTTTATAACGGGGGGAGAATGTAACGATTCCGGCAAATTCAGGTATACCCTAGCCGGAATATACTATTTACGTGTTATTCAATACTGAATATATGAATTATAATGTGATTATACGAGTATATAAGATTCACAGTACGAATTATACTCAAATGTACAACTAGTCGTATCGGAATTACGATTAATCGATGAACGGTTATTGAAACCCGAACGAATCGGGAATTACATTATAGACGAAATATATAATGTTTAGTGATGTTTACGAAGTATTAAAGCTTCGGGATAAGTGAATTATAGCACAAAAAAAGGATTTCGATTTATTAGTACGTCGGTACGATAAACGAAACCTTTAACATCAAACCAAGCAAGAGACGATCGATCAAGCCGAAAAAGATGCACGATTACCGACAATACGATGTGTTAAGTCAATAAACGTCATGGTTTAAGTTTTTAAAGTTTTTAAATCAGTTTTATATAAATTTCATTTTTAAGCCGAAAAACGACCGTTTTGGCCTCGTTTGAGCGGAATTAAACGTTTAACCAAAAAACGAACTGAACCAGATTATCCACAACATTATCCGGATTACGCAATCCGAATGTGTGGCCATGGTTGGAGATGTGGGCCCCCCCACCCACTTAACATGGACCGATCGGTCCATGCTAGTCACACACACACATCCATTTTTCTTTTTTCCACAAACTTTCTCCCAAAATCCTCTCAACCTCTTCATCATCCATCCAAAACCCAAGCTTTTTAGGCAAGAACACAAGGTAAAAACCGAGTTATGATCGTGTGTATCTTCTTTTCTTGGTTTATTTACAAGGAAATGAGGTTTCAAATGAAAAATGGGTGAAAACCCGAGATGAAACCGATTCTTGGAGGATCAAGTGATGTATACATATTATACAAAGGATCTTGGTCCAAGAAAGTAGTTAAAAGAGTTAAAAACGAATTTTTACGGTCAAAATCTTTGTTTTGATTTTTTAATCGAAACCATGAAAGAAATGGCTTGATTGTGGGTATAACTTGCTTGTGTGGTGTTGATGTGCTTGTAAGTGTTGTATCTAGTGGCTAGCAAAGGCTAGAAACCAAGATCCTTGCGATCTAACGCTAGAAAACACAAGATTGTTCGGTTTTCATGTGATTTAGTTATTTTAGACAGATTATGATAGACCTAGAGTTGGTTCACGAAATTTCACAGAGATGATCTACACATGAAAATATGAGATCTGTGAATTTTTGGTAATTTTTGGATAAAGGATGAATATTTGGTGAATTTAATGCTCGGTTTTGGCCAAAAATGGTGAAAAATAGCTAAACATCATGAAAAATTCTGGAAAATTTAAGATTAGCTTTTTATAACATATAAAAGTCACACACAAAATTTCAGGTTCATTGGAGAAGTCTAAGTATGCTTTTCGGTAAAACGAGTTTTAGGGATTTCTAGCTCGGTTTTGGTAAAAATGGCATGAAAAATAAGTTTTTAGTTTTGGAAAAATTACAGGGAACTATGTGGGTGATAGGGGTCATCCCAGAAAAATTTGGGATTTTTCGAAGGTCGTTTGGTATTTTCGACATATTTGGTGTTTAAATGACGTTTAAAAATGGTTAAATAAATCTTAGATATAAAAATTAATTCTGGAAAAATTTTTATAAAATTCCTTACTGTCAAAATATGGTTTGTACAAAATTTCAAGGTCCAATACTAAACGGATATTTATTTGTGCTAATTGGAACTTAAAAACAAACTTTTAAAGCTTAAAACGAGTAAACCGGCGAAGCTCGCCTAAGCGAGCTGACTGGTGCATAAAAACCTTAAAAATGGACTATTTTCATGAAACTAAGTTAATCAAGTAAAAATAAATCATCCGAAAATAATTCGGATGATTTGGGTAATTTTACCCGATTTAACCGTTTCCGGTGTATTAAAGGCGGAAACGGGCCCCGCGGCCTAACGGGGTGTCTAACCGAGCTCTAATTTCACCACTTTAATGAAGATATCAATAATAACTATTTTCGGGGTCGTGTGTGGTCAAACTCATTTTGTTGAAAACATAAAGACGAATAACCGTGCTAGGCACGCAAAACGAGA